>NC_139708.1:9957678-10035178 GCF_964188405.1 Protomyctophum parallelum | reverse complement strand
ACTCCCTGCCGACAGTGCCAGTCCAGTATATACTGTAGGATTACCTGCAGCGACAAATATCACCCTCCCCGCCTAGCCTCGCGTAGACAGACCAGTCTGCCTTTGCAATGCAAATTGCCCCAGGCCGATGATTATGATCGTGTCTGGCTATGCAAGGCTACTCCCCGCCAGCTTCCCTCCCCCTCAACACGGGCCAATTGTGTTCATACAGACGCTCCAAATGCACCACGGTGGCTACGAACCCCCAGCCTCTGTGGTGGCGGACACTTTTACCACTGCGCCACCCGAGCACACATCATTTGGATGATTTGCTTTTCATTTTGGAAATAGGTCGGTCGGAGAGGCTTATTGTCGGTATCAGCCAGAACGCGGGAGTCGATCCCCGGTACAACGTGCTAGACCCCTAGGAGTTGGAATTCTGAGGTGGAGTGAATCACCTATACCACCATACTTACAGCAAGACTTTTCGTCCAAGACGTGCTATTCAGGCAGTGCACGGGATACAATTGTATACATATCTGATGTTTTTTAATGCATATTTTAAATTGCTAAACCATCAGGCAAAAATATGTTTCTCGATTGCACAACTTCGACACATTCTGTCTGAATTCCAAGCTCAATTAGATAACATGTTTGTCTTGGCCAAATAGCAATTAGAGTTGCTCTTTACTGCCATGTGCCAGCGTGCCACCATAATGCAGGGGAGAATGGTCATTGCTCACTGTGACATTTTGAATTTAATTTAGGGACGTGCACAGATATTTCGCTGTTCTGTTCTTTCACTCTATCGTGAGGAAAAGGCTACTCGTATATATCTCATATCTCCGTGAATAAATATCACAGAATGTCTGAATTTCCATTGCCAATAAACATTTCTGTGTATGAATTTTCCAGCCAATAATGGAAGACGGTCCCAGGCAAAGTGATATTGTCTAGGTTCCATGCAACACTTACAGTAGCAGTAACAAATTGTATGCATTCTAGCATTATTAAAACCTACACATGATGTATCTACAGAGAATGCCTAAATTTACAATTTAGGCATTTAGCAGACGCTCTTAATCCAGAGCGATTTACATTAGGCAAGAACAAAAAAGCATGGGAATACATATAAATTGCATTTATCATGAAACATGCGTAAGAACGTAACTAGAACATATCTACATAATGACACTATAAACTATACATATTTACTATACTATGCTATATATATGTACTGTGAAGTGCTATGACTATATACAATGCAATTATTGTGCTGTCTACATGACATGCTACTGTATAAGTCTGTTTCAAATGCTATCTAAGTCTAAAAGTGCTATCTATTTTTAGTGAGGGTACTTCCAGCTTTCCTTCGTTGGCTGATCTGAGTGCGCGGGAGGTTTTGTAGAGTTCAATCATGCTTGCAAGATATGGGGGAGCCATACCTTTGGTTGCTTTGAATGCCAGCATCAGAGTTTTGTAGTCTGTGCGGGCAGCGACCGGGAGCCAGTACACTTAATGTAATGATCATAACTGAGGAGTTAAATTGCATGTAGTCTGCTGCTTGTATAGGCAAGACTGCTTCATGTGAGAGAGAGAGAGAGAGAGAGAGAGAGAGAGAGAGAGAGAGAGAGAGAGAGATGGACTTGAATTCAAACCCTGGCCCTCACACTCACAATTGGAGCTGGTGGTGGAAGGCAACTGCATTTACATACAAGTACTACGATTTTAAGGTGCAATATCTTACTTTTTACCCAATCTGAAAACGTATAGATCGGCTTCTTTCGAAAAGGTTTTACAGATTTAGAAAAATGTTAGTATATTTTGAATAATACTTTATGTCCCCCATCCTATTATAATAACTGGATGAGGGGCATACGCAAATCCTGAACCTATGAACATATGCTGTCATCGATGTCCCCAATATGCCTTACGAAGGACAACTGAGGCAATAAGGTCATTGATGAATTATCTAAAACTCTACTGGACACAGGCCCAGGGAAGCAGTGGCACCTAAACCAGATTAGAGATGCACAGGAATGTAATCCATCAATTGTTGGTTCACCTTATCAAAGGATCATAAATTAATTAAGAAGCATTGATTTCATAACGGTTTCACGGTTTTATAGCGGTTTTATTTATAACGGTTTTATAACGGTTTTATTTATAACGGTTTTATGATTGTACTGCAGTATTTTTTTGCAAAATAAACTAGCCTACTAATTAGCCTACTTGTGTGCACAACCCAACTTCCCAAGACCATCTGTAAACAATCCCCCCCCCCCCCCCCTATCAGTGAGCATCTTCCCTCCGAGAATGAACACAGAGCGGTATAGACTCTCCTTTCTGCCAATCAGACTATACAACACATAAGAACTTTCCCCCCCAATGCTTGGTCCTATTTCCCTGCGGGGATAAGTACATCTCATCTCATCTCATCTCATCTCATTATTTGCTCATTTAGGAACCGGTGAGCAGAATCCATATAGCAAACATTTGAACAGTTGGGAGCTTGTAGATTTTTTAGCGAGGTATTTAGCGTAGAGGAGAACACATCTAGTAAATTATTATCGGCAAAAGATGATTAATTGTTAACTTCCCTAAGCCAGATACTTGTTTCTATCACGACATTTCTCACCACAAAGTTTTTGTCAATAGCATATGCCCAAATACCTGAAACCAAAAGGAGTAGCGTATCATTCACTTTGAAGATGTCACAACAAATAAACTACCATGACGCCTTCAAATGGAATATTCTGTAGGACTTCAGGGCCCAGTGTATCTCACCGTGCCACATGGGCCCTCCAACTATATACAGTATATATATTATTATTTTCTTCAGGAAATGAAGAAAACCTTATATTTTTTAAAACAATGCAAAGCTGCCTCCTCAAAGTTGGTATTGTGACTTTATATATTGTCAATTACTTGCATGCGAGGGGGAGAGGTTGTGGAGTTACTGTAGCTGCTTGGCATTTTGATGGTCCAATGTAGTTAAGAGGTTTAGTCCAATTAAAAGCACTTTTTACTACTTTTCATTGGTTCAATATTTTTTTAACCAACACAGAGAGTTCAGTATCACTGATTTATTAAAACAAGAAAAGAAAAAAGAAACTCAACAATGGAGTTAGGTGGTTTCCTCCCGACAGCAACGAAATACAACACAATAATAGCTCTAAGGCAGTTGTTCTCAAACTTTTTAATTTCATGGACCCCTAGTTTGTTATAGGCCACTGGCCACTGACCCCTGAGAGTGTACAAAGGAAACCAAATCAAATGGCCCTTATAGGTCAAACCCTTATAGGTCAAACTACATGTAGTTAACCCATTCTGACCTGAGATCAGATTCATAACGAGGTTTCCGCTGGACACACACTGGTCTGATCAACCCATTCTGACCTGAGATCAGATTCTAAAAAATGTCAGTCGTTCTTCGATTAAAAAAAAAATAGCAGACCTACAAGCTCGTATCGCGCCACTCGGTGGCGCGATATGAGCTTGTAGATCTGCTATTTTTAAATAGCTAAAGCATAACATGATGCTAACACCAAAATGGGTGCCCGGTCAGAATGGGTTAAGGTGTACATAAGAGTACTTTACTATAGCAGAAATGTGAGCAAGGACATGCTTATTATAAAGTGCTGCTCAGACAATGTAATCAGTGACTCATGCTCCCACATGTTAGAGAGGCACAAGGCCAAAAGGTACTGTATGTGTGTCTGGTGGATTGTTGCCTAAACAATAAATCAAGATTGCAATCAAGTGAGTGCTTGCTCGCATTATCATTTTATTTCCTTCAATTATTTTCTGATTATAAGTGACCACTGGAGGAGAAAAAAAACTGCAAGAACAAAATACAAATGTTGCTTTCAAGTAATGTTTTTTTTAAATGAATACAGTTTAATCGTGTCCAAGTGTTCTTCATAGGTATCCTGACAGTCAACAAAGAGAGAGAGAACCGGGTTCAAATCTGGGGTACAAAAGGAAAGTTACCTAATTTTGTGCTGCTTTAAAGTACCCAATGACCACTTATAGTGACTTATATACACACTGTAATGCGTTGATACATAATGTATCACCACTATGATACTTGCAACACGCACACACACACACACACACACATGCACACACACTGACGCACCGCCATTCCAACTACGTTGCTTCTGTGTGCGGTTATAAGGGACAGGGACAGGGTTAATAATGCGATGGAATAGCAGGCTTCAGAATGCGGGTGTGTAACCTCACAACACGTCGCATTGCGTCGTGTGCCGCTGTTCCTCCTTTTAAAATTAAAATAGAGCTTAGTTGGCTCCTAAGTGTGCAAACTGTTCCTCCTTTTTCTGGGAACCCCCTGGCATCCTCTGTCATTGAGAATCATTGACTTCAATCACTTTTCAAGGAGCTTGTCAAACACTGCTTAGTTTCCACTGGACCAGTGCCTAAGGCCGGGATAAACTGTATGGAGATTTACAGTAGGATTATATAACAGCAGGTGATCAGAACTTTGCCATTGGCGACAATGCAATCGCGACTGCATGCAATAGCCTACGTAGTTCTGAGTGCAAGACTAGACTACTGTAAGTTAACCACATGAGATAATTAGACTCGTAAATATATAAATCTTTCCCCTAAGATACATGTCATGAGGAATACATAAGAGAATATCCGTATCCTTTAGGACAGATTGAAAATAACATTCATCTTCTATAGCCTCTCCTTCCTTTCTCTCCACTATGGTTATATTGCAAAATTACTTTGATACAGTTTGCAATGCCAATTGTAGGCCTACCTCAGAAATTAATAGCCCAAGAGTGCAAGTCTAATCAGTCCAATAAAGGCATGATTTGATTTGTTAGTTTTTGATTTGTATTGTATTTTTGTATTGTATTTGAGGCATTTTCTTAATTTTTAGATTTTTATTTGATATGGACACCATGATTACATGCACAAAGCACTGAAAGCAGACATTGTTTGAACTATCCACAGGAGGATAAATACACAGGATTAATAAAACAATTGTAAAGTGTACAATTCAAATCAAATGTTGTACTATTATATAGGTTTTAATGTGGATAGAGAAGCGTGTGACCATGGTGCAATATGACAAGTGTGAGTGAATCATTTTTAAATGCAAATCCCTTCTAATGAACAGAAAATGAATACTATTTTAGCCAGACCTTCATGAATGTGCTTTACCTGTCTAAAATGTTTAATTATTATACCTAACTGCATTAACTATAGAACTTATTTCATGTTTAAGCAGTACGTCTACATTGACAGGCCTATTGCATCATCAGGATATAGAGGACTTTTTGTTTCTGCCACCTCTAATAACCTTGTCGTTTGTACCACTGAGCTCTGGCCACCACGTCATTGGAGTAGTCTAGACCGGTGGTCTTGGCATCCACTTGTTCATAGGAGAGAGGTGGCCCCTTATTGAAGTATGCTAGCGCTCCTACAGAAAGAGATTCTAGTCAATGGTGGACATACATTGGACAATTAAGGTACTTAACACCAGTACTGCTTAATGTGGTTAATTCACATACTCAAGTAAAGTACAGATACTCAAAAAATGTAAGTACAGTACTCAAGTATAAATGTAACTTTATTGCTGTCCCCAAATTATCATAATCAAGTACAGTGCTTACAGTACAGTAAGAGAACTGTGACTGTACTGTGGATACACAACTGAAACTGAAACACGTGAAGGGAACCTTTCGTCATTCATTAAAGCTTAGATAAAGATAAACCATAAAATAGTAATAATAAATAACTAACAACAACTAACCTTTGAGCTGCTTTTCCTTGCTTAACCCATCCCATGTATCCTGCATCTCTCTAATCATGGGGACCAAGATCCTGGTGGCTTGGGTAATGTGTTCCTCGCTGCCCCATAAGCCTCTTGGAGTGTGCCATCTCTTATCGACCTACAGAAATACAATTACATATTCATTTTAATGCATTATATTATAATACAATGTTCTCCTAAGAAGATGTGAGCTAATAAAACGTGATTATGGTCATCACCTGCATCAGCCCAAAGCCATTATGATCGTCGCCCCAGCCTCCGGTATGTGCAATTGTATTCCCAGCCCTGGATTCTCTTGAGATGATGCCGGCAATGATCGCTGGATCAACACCCTCCCTTTGTCCCACTCTGGAGATGATGGACCTGTAGTTGTTCATTCGACCCAGATCAGTCTGAGCCATAGCATGTGATGCCTGAACACCTTTGAGAGTGATTGAAAAGAGAAGAATATTTCTCAGAGTTCCTGGAGGGGTTCTAAATGGACCCTTGCAGGTCTGTAACCCTTGGAATTAAAGCGTTTGAGAAACATTGATAACTTACCTGCGCATCCCAGATTGTCCTGCTGAGCTGTTTGCCATGATGCCCCAGTAGTTTCAATGCTCATGATACCTAAACATATGAGACTAAATTAAATTATATAAGTGTAATAAGTGTTATATTTGGTGAATGTCCTGATTTATTTTGTTTTATATTCTTTCTTTATTTTAATGTATTATTTATATTTTAATGTTTTTCTGCTCTTTACACTTTTTATTCACAATTTAGTTTTTAGCCAATGAATTTCCTCCCAGCACACATTTTTGTGTTGTCACTGCTGTTGTATCCTATTGGCTCACCTGGCTGCCAGTTCGGCGCCCCCACCAGTAGAAGTTTTCGGCCTACTCCTCCCGCTTAGCACTTCCTGCTAATGGGTGCCACCCCAGCCCGTAGGAGTATGTGCATTGTGCAGTGACAAATATCACTCTCCCTGCCCAGCTTCCCTCCCCCGAAAACAGGCCAATTGTGTTACATTTAGCGTATTAAATTATTTAGTTATTAGTTATTAGTCATTTTCACTTAAAACTATTCAAAAGGGACGATCACAAGCTTGCAACTTGTCAAATCGTGCCACATTGTATAGACTTGTAGACCGGCTATTATTGCTGCTTTTGTGTGACACTGTAGTGAGATTATATATATAAAATAATTTGGTTTTCTGCCCGACATACAGTACAAATAATACATTTGAAAATAGATCAAAGAAATCTCACCCATTTCTGCGTTTGGTTGATGGTCTTCTTAATAAAACAGGAAGCTGTCTGCAGTACAGACAGAGTTGTTCTACCTTTTATATGGTTATCTAAGTTTCACTATGAGAAGCACTTTCACATTCTAGTGGACTTTGTCGGGTCAAACAAAAATGTTCTAGTTTCACTATGAGAAGTACTTTCTATTTCTAATAAATCACATGGTATCAATGTACTACCCTGTTATCTGCTGTGTGTTGCCTCACAATGAGCAGTGTGCAAATATAGCGTGACTAACTATAGCCTACTTATACTTTCACTTTCTCACTATTGTTATCAGCTGTCTGTTGGAGAATGATACATCTATAATTCAATCACAGAACCGCTTTGGTCATACTGTTAAGTATAGATTGTGAGGCTATCATCCTGTCCATATGTAATTTAAAATAAATGTGCATAATTATGCTAACCTGTTTTCCCAGAAATACCATGAGATAAAGCAATAACACCACGTGTCTGTCTGATGGCCTGAGGCACAAACGGCATGAGGGAGTTTCCTTGTGTTATTACCAGTGGGTGTGTGCCATGAAAGGAATGAAACATGAGAAGTGAGTGGAGGCATGGACCATTTACTTCAGCAGTGTGCAAAGAATAGTGTGACACACAAACCAGTGGTGGAAAAAGTACTCAATTGTTTTACTTAAGTAAAAGTACCAATACTGCAATTTAGAACTACTCCTTTACAAGTAAAAGTACGGAATTGAAAATGTACTTGAGTAAAAGTGCAAAAGTATCGGCATCAAAATGTACTTAAAGTACTAAAAGTAAAAGTACTCATATTGCAGAATGTCCCACTTCACAAGTTCAAAATGTGTACAAAGTCTATTGAAAATAGCCGATCTACAAGCTCACAAGCTTGTAGATCGGCTATTTTCAAATGGCCAAAATGTATTGGGTTGAAGTGGTTAATGTATGTTTTCTAATCAAAATTAAAATCGCCAAAGTAACTAAAGTAACAAAAGTTTTCAAATAATTGTAATGGAGTAAAAGTACAAATGTTGGCTCTGAGATGTAGTGGAGTAGAAGTAAAAGTACTGGAAATTGGAAATACTCAAGTAAAGCACAAATACCTCAAAATTGTACTTAAGTACAGTACTTAAGTAAAAGTACTTAGTTACTTTCCACCACTGACACAAACTAAACTATAGCCTACTTATACTTTCACTTTCTCCTAGCCAACACTGTTATCAGCTGTCTGTTGAGTCATGTTGTTAAAGTAAAACCAATCTTCATGTTTTAGGTTGTTATTATTATTAGAGAACGTAAAAGAATGGTAATCTTTTTATTATTATTATTATTATTTACAGGGGGCTGGATCATTCCAGTAAGTGGCTAAATATGTTTATTTATTTATTTATTTATTTATAGCAATTTCTTTATTATGATTTACTATAGTACTACAGATTAGAACGCAGGAAATTACATCTTGCCACAAAAGATCACGTGATCTATTGAATGTGAAGGAGGAGGTGACAAACTGACGATTGAGCCCATAATTTAGCTCATGACACACAGTATGGGAGCACCCTGAAACCTCCCATTTGTAGAATCGGCCTCAGGTCATAATGGGTTAATTAAGTCCATGTAATGTGTAGAAATTATTCATGTTCCAGATTTGAAAGGGGGAAAGACGGATATGTTTGCTTAATGTATCCAAAATATCAAATGATCAGATGATGTTCAAAGGTATTGTTGGATCTTTATGTGATATTGCAGAATGAGTCGTAACGTAACATAACGTAAAGGTTAAAGGTGGTCAATCTGACCGGACCATGATGTACTGTACTGTACTGTACTGTACATACATGGCGGAATTTACATCAGTGTGTATGCACAGGCACTCATGTGTGTTTGGTACGCATGGAGTTGGGTGGTTAGTTAGCTGGTTTCTGCTGAGCCAGCTGAGATTTGCATCATTGCATTGTGGAGCTTTGCCACTTGCTGTGTCCAAGTATCCAATGTCCTTTCAGTTTGTCTATGGTGTTCACCATGTATTCTGTTGCATGTATGCATGGCAGAGTTAATGATTAATCAGAAGCCTGAACATACTGAAACATTGTTGTTTATTATATATTATATTATAATACAATGTTCTCCTAAGCAGATGTGAGCTAATAAAACGTGATTATGGTCATCACCTGCATCAGCCCAAAGCCATTATGATTGTCGCCCCAGCCTCCAGTATGTGCAATTGTATTCCCAGCCCTGGATTCTCTTGGGCATGGCACAGTTAATGATTAATCAGAAGCCTGAACATACTGAAACATGTTGTTGTTAAAGCCTATAGGTTTGCCACTTCCATGTAAAAGCCATGACAATAATATACCTTCCCACATGTCCATATAGCCTACAACACATGCACTTTGATCATACAAATGAGCAATACTGGAAAGAAATTATGAATTAAAGGTGCTATCCTTTTAGACCAAGTGCACTAGTAGTCTAGTACTCTGTTGCTGTTTACATTTCTGAATCAATCAATCAAACTGTTTCTGTAACAAATGTATTGTGGCGTTGCAGGTTAACGCCATGCACATTTATATCCACTAAAAATGCAAGATTATAAAAACTGTCTGGTTCATGTCTGCCTCAGGCTTCCCTTTATCCTTCAAATTGCTCACACAGCCTATAATTGAAAATAACTTTTGGAACACAGCCCCCAAGTTAAGCTGTCAAAGTCAAATTGCAGACAGAGGCAGCCATTTGGACCCTTGTCTCCAATCGCCTAAAGAAGGAAATAAATGTATTCAAGTTGTCTTTTAGTTTACTGCCACAATCTCCTGCAAAGTCTCTGCTTCTCTCTCCTTCATGGTCTTTAACCCATTCTGGGCGGGAACCCCTTTTGGTGTTAGCATTATGTTACGCTTTAGCTGTTGAAAAATAGCAGATCTACTCTGTGGCACGCTACAAGCTTGTAGGTCTGCTATTTTTGAAAAATCGAAGAACGACTTTTTCAGAAAACTGTCATTTTCTTTTCTTTTTTTAAGATATTTTTTTGCGGCTTACGCCTTTATTGATTTTTTAAGGGATAGAAAGTAGGCTGACAGGAAACGGGAGAGAGATGGGGGGATGACATGCGGTAAAGGCCGTGTCGGGTCCGGGAGTCGAACCCGCGGCACACCGCGACTGGATCACCAGTCCGGTGCCCAGACCGTTACGCTACGGCCTGGGCCAAAACTGTCATTTTCAAACAGACATTTTTAGAATCTGATCTTAGGTCAAAATGGGTAGCAGCGGCACACATTTTACCCCCATATTTTCCATGGTAGCATCAAGGAGACACACAGCTCAAAATAGTTTCTGAGCAGGTGAATAATGCCGATAACATGAATAGAAAGGAATGCCTCAGCCATACTCGCATGATAAATAACACTACCATAATGTTGCTGTGCAGTGGAAACCTTGTAAATCCAAAACCGTTCATTTTATTCTGGATTATTCTGAAAACACATTAGCTTAATTGTATCGGCTATTTTCACAACTTACTCTTGTATGATGTCATTAATTCACACACACAATTATTTTTGTTGAAACATGCAGATACGAGGCTTCTGCCCGACAGCAACAATACGGACACTGACAGGGAATGGCTGCTCTAAAAACATGTCTGCCAGACTGTTATAGAGACAATGCGGTCTATTGTTTTGTAAGCAGTTTGGGTTTTCATATAGTCACTCGCATAGCAATATGCCTGCATTTCAATGCAAAATGTTTCCTAAAGGTAGTAAAGTATGCAGGCAGCTCTGGAACTGCTAAACCTTGCTCTTTATATATTTGTTTGGGTTGCACTTTGTAAATAGCTCATGAGTGACCTTGGGTAGAGTGTCTGCCCTGAAACTGGGTGGTTGGGGTTTATGGGACCATTTCCCATGAGCGGTCTCTCTCTTACACACACACACACACACACACACACACACACACACACACACACACACACACACACACACACACTAAAGCATATAGTGTGAACTTATGAGATACCGGGGAATCTCCTTTCCCTGCGACTCCAGAAGGAGATCAATATGATTTATTTTATCGATCGGTGACGACTTAATCTTCTTCTTCTTCTTACTTTATAAACAAAGCTTCCCCCCAGATGATCCATGCAGGTAATATATCAGGGATTATGGTCGGCCGAAAAAATAAACCAAATCAATTCAAAAGTTCTTCACTGCAATTCAGTTCAATCATTGTGACTGTGTGTCAATGGGTAATAGTCCCTTCGCAGCGCGAAGGGATAGCGTGTGGGATCTGATGCTATATAGAGTGGTGGCTCTCGAACATTTTAATTTCAAAGAATCCGATAACTCTGAGAGTGACAGACCTGTGACGGATCCATTTAGTTCCATTTATACACTCTCAGAGTGACAGACCTGTAAGGGTACACTGCTAGATGAAAAGGAAACACACCATGGTATGACATGGGGGTCCGTGGCCTAATGCACATCACAATTAATCACAATGTGCTTTACACAGAACATCAGATACAGTTACAATGCAGAAGAGAAATAAAAAGAAAAAAGAAAACTAACTCAATCAAAACTATAGTTGATCACCCCGGCTGGGTCGCCTGAGTGAGGGGTATGATGTTGGAAGACCCGAAACCCTGTTGATCTCAGGACACATCACTGAGGATATGTCCCAGGTGCATCAATGCGATGTATTTTTTGTTATAGTTTTCTATTTATAGTGACTCATAGGAATAGACTATGTGACAACCAGGTATAGACCACCGGAGAGACGGGTGACAGCCGTAATAGACGGCACCCGGGTGAGCAGTAGGGGAGACGGGGGTAATGTGAGACACTTTTTACATTTGCTCCCCTGTAGGCGAGCTAAAATGATATATCAGTCAAATTTACATATTTCCCATTCATTTGGGATGTTTCCTAAAAATGGAAATGATTAGAATGAATCCAAGACAAAGGGCAGTGAAAATATGATTGTTTTAAAAAAAGTGGTCAGGTGTCTCACTTTACCCCAGGGCTGGGGTAAAGTGAGACAGACCAGCAAAATCAATGGGGTAAAGTGAACCACTTATTCTTTTCACTTTAAAACTACCATAAAAACACTTGTTTTAACAGTTAGAACACTGACAGCTAGCTTGACAACCACACATTCCAAAACTAATGTCAGACTAGTAACAGAATCATGGGAATTGGTCATTAACCACATTTTCTTTCTAAACACTTTAAAGTAAGTCTGAACAGAATCAAAGACAACATTCTGTATTTCAAAATGTTTTAATTAACATTCAAATGATTAGAACACAACACACACGCACACAATCCACATCTCTACAAAAAGCAACACTTGCTAAAAGAGATAAACGTTTCTCTCGGTCGAAGTTTCCCCCCATTTAACCCATTAAGACCGGGAATGTATCTGTGTCACTTTAGCATAGTAGACAGCAATTGGGTTCGGAACACTTGACCCTTAGAGCAGGCTAGTAGGGGCTCAGCACCATCAGAACCAGCTAGAACAGCTACAGCTACAACTAGGCCTACTCTACATTCCAGCCCTGAAGGTTACAGTTTGTAAATACATCAACGATGTGATTATAATCATAAATCATCATAAATGGATGAAGCCTTGGCCTGGAAGAGAGGTTATCAGGTGGTCTCCAAACGTCTTAGAGTGTTTTAACCCTCAACAACTACACTCTCCAGTTGGCGGGTCAGCAGTGATTTGGCCAAGTCACTGCCCCTCTCCTCCATGCCCACAGCTATAGACAAATCTGTGGAGGGGCGCCCCGGGCACAGCCATCACCGAGGTGAAACCAGCTATAGCATTGGCCACACCCGGCCAACAGGGAACGCAGTGACCTGCTGGCCAGGTGCAGTAAACCAGTGCTGACCACACCCCAGCGACCAGCTCGCCCAGGGAAACCCCTGAAGATCTGCCCACTGTCCTTTCTGTCATGCCTGAACCAACAGGAGGCTCCCTCGGCCTTGTGTGTTCTTGGGGGACTGCAGGCACTGAGGTCTCTAGGACTATGGTTTGCCTCATGCCTAGGGTTCTCCTACATCTCACCAGACTGTTCGTATGTGCGGTGTGCATGTGTCCATCCTTGTCCACACTTAGCCTTACTCTGGTGTATTTGAGTCAAAGAAGCCTTCTCTGAGTCGGTGTCACTGGCATTGTTGTTGTCGTTGAATCTGTTCTATCGAGTCTCCCTTCCTCCCCTCCTCTCGGAAGACTCTGGGGGTATTGCTTATTTGTACGTTCTGTAGCTTGCTTGGTGCCCTCTTGCAAGTGCTGCGACAGGGGCTGCTGGCCCCTGTTACCCCGCCAGTCTTTCCTGGAGGTCAGCTGTCTCTCCAGCGTCACTGACCTTCCTCGGTTGCCATCCAGACTTTCCTGGAAGTCACTGGTTTCTAAAGGTGAGGATTTGCTCTCTCTGTGTGGTTCCTCCACGCTGTTTAGGTTGTGGCAGCTTCTTCGCCACATCACATTTCAGAACATGTGCCACATCGTTTTCCTTTATAGCAAATGTGGGTCTCTCCCATGCTTTCGTGTTTCCCAGGATTCTTCTGATAATTTGTGCAATTGTGCATATATTTCTGGTGTATTATCTTCTTTTCTGCCTTGCTCTCAGCGGCTGCCTTCTCCATCTCTACAAGGGCGGTTCCACCCCAGGTTGTCTTTCTGGTGTATCTTGGCATTTTCTACAATGTTTATGACATAGAAAATAAAACATATGCAATGTAATATTAGATTAAAATATGTTTAAGACTGAACTTAACTTGTGCCTCATGGTGGGGTAATGTGAGACAGTGTCTCGCTTTACCCCAGAGCATTTGTCTCACTTTACCCCACACCCACATTTTGGTAAACATTACCTCTTTTAGCAATTCAGGCTAATCTTCAGCTAGCAGCAATCTCATGGATGTATATGATGGTAGTTCATCAACGTGTATGATTTAAGTTTTTCTACCTGAATTAATTTGCTTTGACACAACAGCTGATTATGTTGACGACAAGAAAATTTACTTTTACATGCAAAAAACATATTTTTGTGAAAAAAACATGCTTACCACAGCACAATAAGGTCCTCTCCTCCATGGCAGGTAGGAAATGGGAGGGGCTTCAACATATAATGGTCACATGACACAAATGTCTTGTGGTCATGTGATACAGGGGGTGTCTCACATTACCCAGTGTCTCACATTACCCCCGTCTCCCCTATGGGTTAGCGCCCCAGCCTGTGTCCTCCGTGAGGAGGAAGCCCAACAACCCTCGGTGAGGCCTTTAGGAGGGCCATGCAAGCAGCAAGCGGAGCCGCAGCACCATTTCCCTGCGGAACCACTGCCCACCACTCCTGAATGAACAGTCTGGTGCTGGGACTCTGGCGCAACGGACAAGAGACAACCCACAGAGCCTAGTCCTTCCATGCACCAGAAGTGTACCTCGCAGCCCTGGCAGAGTAGTTCTGGAGTAGTTCCAACGGATTGTGTGGCCCTGGTTTTGCCCTAATGGGACTGATTGAGGGTAGCTACTGGGACGTAAGTCGGGACTTGATCACCCCAGATGGGTCGCCTGAGTGAGGGGTATGATGTTGAAAGACCCGAAACCCCGCTGACCTCAGGATACATCACTGAAGATACGTCCCAGGTGCATCCATGCAATGTATTTTTAGTTAGTTACTATCACAATTTAGAATTTATTTTATTAACTAAAACCTGCATACAAAGCTACAGCTATGTGTCTGCAAGTGATGCCAAGCTGCCCACTGAATTCTTGTTTTCCAAGTGGAGTTCAAACACCAGGGAGTCTGATCAGAGACCGTATACTGCAACTCGTATGGCGTATGCCATCCCTTCTCTCTCTCCTCTCCTACCATTAATGGAGCTCATAGCTGAAGTTCAGGAGCAAGATTATGTGTGAACAGTCATGCCCGCAGGGCTCTTCACTTACATCCTGATTCCTCAGCATCCTAAGGCGATGCGATGGCAGCAATTCCACTCAGTCCATCCCAAACAGGCTGTATTTTACTGCTCTGGGTTCATCATCTCCATAAAAGAGATTTCCTAGCATGTCTGGACTGTTATTGTTCGTTATTGTTAACTAGCAGCAGTTACGGCACACAGCAGGGTAAAGACATTACACAAAAAAGCACCATCAATAATTAACAAAACATAACAGTTTATATACCCTCTACAATCTTGCACCATGCAGGACAAAAATAAATACATTACTGCAATGAACTGTTCAGAGCTAATTAGACTATTGAACAAGCAGAGCGACATCAGTGCCCATACCCGAGGCGGGGGTTGGCGAAAGGGCCTTTCTGTGTGGAGTTTGCATGTTCTCCCCGTGTCCCCTAGGGTAGATACCCTCACAAAAACATGCAGTAATCCTGGTCTCTAAAACTAATGGAGTTGGAACAACTGATGTTCAGGAGGAGGAGAAACGCGCATTGGCCCTGCCCTTCATGCCACTCTCCGCCCTCCACGTCAATCTACCTGCCCCCATTTATACCTGCCCAGTACCACCCAGAATCCTCCATGCTTCGCCCGCCTCGCTGCGTCGCACACCAGCCGCCTCCCTACAGGCTTCTCGCAACCCACCCCCACCCCTTCACCTCCATAGCAGCTCCTCTCCCCGCTCCACCCAAAGGAGCTACTACATCCACCTCGCCAAAAGTGGATCAAACGATTAAAACAAATCTCTCTCCTCTCCTTATCAGGTTCCTGCGGGGGGATATCGTCCATGCGCACCGTAAGACGAACGCCTTACGACGAACGCCACACGACGAGTGCCATTCGACCTCCTCCCCAAAGACTCCAGGGTCGGCGACCCCCCCGGAACCTACACATCCGCATTCATTCATCCCTCCTTCATCCCTCCATTTCTTCACTGTCAATAAATTCCTTAAACCTCCCCAATGGCGTGTTTATTCCTACTAGTGAACCTCCCCCTGGCCAGCCGGGGCGCCTGATGGAGGGGAAAGGAACTGGTCGGAATAACGTGTCCCTTCCACGCGCTACGTCCGGCCGGGGAAATTCCCCCCTGTCAGGTGAAAAGAAGCAGCTTGGACTCCTCATGCATAGAAGGAGGCATGAGGTCAGTCCGCTGCCCCCCCAGGTTGGCAGAGGAAGTGTAGCGCCCAGGATTACATTAGATAATTGGCACTGGGTGAAAAGAAAAACTGGGTTACAAAATTGTGGGATAAAAAATTAATTAAAAAAAAAGAACAAGCAGAGCGACCATCGCATGCTCCCAAATCCATTATTTCTTCCCAAATCCATTATTTATTTTTTAGACCATACGACCAGAAACCTTCTGTTGCTCATCCCCATCATTTAGACTGCCAAGAAACATCAAATCAACATATGCTCATGGGCCATTATGGGAACTCTACTCAGAGAGCTGATCAAAAGTTATACCCAGAGGCTCTCGGTTGGTGCAGTGGTAAAGTTCCTGCCCACCACAGCAGAGGCCGGGGGTTCGAATCCACCATGGTGCATCCGGCTTTGTCTCGAGCGTCTGTACTCTATATGAACACACAATTGGTGTGTTGCACATCAACGCGTCGATGTGCTGTGACTCTGTCATGTGCCGTGTGCCACAAATAGCAGATCTACAATCTCACAGCGTGCCGCGACACATTGTGCACCTGTGGATCTGTATTTTTGAGTGAATATGAGATGTAGACTCAGGCGTCTGTGCGTTAATTTACAGAGACTGTCGAATGCAGACAGAGCACGTAGTGAACTAAAAGCATCTACAAAAAGGCTGTAATGAATTATAAACTATATATGTTGCCCATCAAGAGAATTTGCGTGAAGTTTCGAGAGCAAGGTTGTCGACCACGGCACGTTACGAATAACCAAAGAGCCAGAGAGGACGGCTGGTGTTGAAATAGAGCACCGGCTCTCAAAGTGTGGTCTGGGGACCCCTTGGGGTCTTTGCGTGGGTTCCAGGGTATCATTAGCTAAATGATTAATACTGATAATTAGGACCTAAATGGACATTTTTGGGTCTATAACTCTAAAAGAATGTACACTCGGGCGACCATGGAATGTCATGCATACCAAAGTGAAATAAATAAAAAATAATTAAAAGGATAATTGAGAATGCCAATAGAGACCCAGAGTTTGGCCTGTGAGTTTGGTGCCCCCCAGGGGTCTATACTTGGTTCTCTGCATTTGTCCCTCTAAAGTTCAGTATACTTCCCCTCCTCTGTACATGTATGCTCCCCCTTGGTCAGATACTCTCACGGTCTCCGCTTTCACTGTTATGCCGATGACACACACACACACACACACACACACACACACACACACACACACACACACACACACACACACACACACACGCTTTTTTATGTATGAGACAAATTCTAAAATAAATACAATAAAAACCCTGAAGGAGAACTTTTGCAACCACATTGGAGAGGTCCCCATAGGAATGAATGGATTTATGGGAATTATGGACATCACCCAATGCTCAATGGAAACAAGGCGTAAAGATTTTTTTTGTGCAGATCCCTATAGCCTCTGTGATAATGGCTTCTCATTTATTAGGGTCAATTCATTAAAGGAACTCTGACCCTTAGATCTTCCAATTATATGATTGTTTGAATTTTATGATCCACTGTATCCACTCATGGGATTTTTGTAGCCTGGTTAACCACTCCCCCTTGAAATTTCCATTCATATGTGTGGAAGAGTCTGGACCCTGCTAATGCATGGTTGGCTGCGGGAGTACAGCGTTGACAGAAAACCCCTTCAGCCAAACAGCATTCAAAAAAGTGACGTCATCTCCAGTCTCCAAACAGCGAACAACTCAAGCCCTTTTATGGCTTGGCCCCGTCTCATCACTGCTTGCAGGCAGCTATATTTATTATTATTATTTAATAATTGTAGATCATTCTTTTTTCTTTAACAGTTAACCGCAGTAGATAGTTAAACCATAAGGGAGCATTTTTAGCCTCTCCTCACTGAGCAGCCAACAGACACCATTGTGATGACTTTCTATATACTCCCATGGCCAACAGTAGGACAACAGGAATGTGTTGGTTTATTTTCAGGCCGCTTAGAAATATCAGACCGTAGCTTTGCCTCACAAACTGCATTTCTTCCTACGCGACCATGTTGTTCTTCCTAACCGACTGTCTTTGTATCTGCGCAAGGGAATGAGATAAACTCACACAAATTGCTGTTGGGCAGAAACCTATAGTGTATCCATAATTAATAGTTTGTTTGTAAATTAAATAATGCTTCATCATTGTACATCCGCGCCACTCTGTCCAAGGAAAACCCTGTAAGTCTTAAAAGTGATCAAAAACGTCGAATTAAACTGATGAAAACAAAAGGCGGGAATGTCATGATCCGCGGGAAGTACCTTATCAATTAAAAGGTCGGGAATGTGTTAACACAAACATTGAATACCATTGACAATGAATGGCCAGCTTTGAGTAAACACAAACATTGAAGACGAAGGTGAGGACGCAAATTGTGATTGGCCGGAATGAGATGATGTATGATGATAAGAGCGCCCCTCACTTCACACGGGTGTGATTTTTGTAGTTTTAGTTTGTCAGCATATAGAAACTGAATTTTCAGGGTGCAATTTACCAATTTCTTCAGATCATACTGTAGAAAGGAGGGAGAACTCATACAGAATATAGGATACACAAAAGTAATTGAACGTCACAAATAAAAAAGTGAGCAGACAGGATTGGAACTGGTCTGGAACACTAAAATAATGAAGGACGCGCTGCAAGCTTGTATATATCGGCTATTTCCGGCACGAAACAAATTATAAATCAGGCTTGAGGAGGAAGAGGATGGAGATAGGTGAGAGGAAGGGATGGGTCCAGACAGGAGCATGGGGTGATAACGGTGCAAGCTGTGGCGGGATGAGATACGATACATCAGCAGGACACAGAAAACATTACAGAGAAGATTCATATGAGCCCAGATGAGACGGGGCTGCAAGTTTCACAAATGTCAAGGAAATGTGGGATACCTGAGTTGTATATTTAAAGGGATTGTGACATTTAAAACACATTTTTGTAGATTTTTTGGCTTTTCTTGACATCAATTTCACCAAAAAAAAAGTTTGAACATTCAGTGTATTCTCTGCTGTCTGGAGTTTTGTGAATAATTATGCAAAAATGTCTCATCTGGTTGGACGGCGGCATATAGACCGATTCCGTAGCGGGTCCCATGGTCGCAGCCTACGTATTTCCTGTAGGCGGACTCGACGTAGCTGCGGGGGTAAAACCCTCACCAGGCGCATCTCTTCCACTACAGTGAACGGCAGAGTGACTGATGTTAGTTTGCCTCAAACTTTACTCTTTTACCTGCTTTTTTACTAACACTAACATTACAAAGATGCCCAGAACATCGAGATGAACCTGTGTAGTTTATGGCTGCTCCAACAGTAGTGGCAACATACAAAATAAATAAATACGGAATGTCAAAATATCCACCGTGGTGGCTGAGACCAGAGCCATTGAGTAATGGTTGAGACAAAGCAGTGAAAGGTCCTGAAAGATACATAATTTCAGTCTTACCCAATACCCAATCTTTCTGTTTTATGAACACAAGACTGCTGTATTTTATACCTCATACTAAGCATTTAAAGTATGAGGTATAAAGTACAGCAGCCTAAGTGAGCATAGTTTATTATCTCTGGCTGTCGGGCAGAAACCTTGTATCTCCATAGTTCAACCTTTTTGTAAATTAATTTCCTTACTTGGTCGTGCTACAGTGTCACACACTAAAGTAGCAAATAGCTGATCTACAAGCTCACGATGCAAAGCTCATCCATTATTGAATATAACCCATTATATATTTTTTATGTAAACATATGTTTAAGTAAACAAGAGCTTGTGACTAAATAATAACATTGGAACACAGATTATTATATAAATAATATCATTGGATCACAGGTCCAGAAAAGTAACCGTTTTGGACATGCACGGTTTCTACCCAACCTTTCATCTCTTCTATTCTTTGCTTTAATAAAGTTATTGGTTTTTGTGGTCTCAGAATATTTAATCGCATTTTGCTTTATTTTTTATATAATTTCTTTCTTGCCTATCTATCACTAGTGTATGTGGTGCTTGAGTCGGGTCGTGTCTCGCATACAGTTTCTATTTGGAGCTGTATCGTTTCACATTTGCGTTGAGTCATTTGCCATTAAAGCGCCATCACGTCAGTATAAACACATGCCCGGTATGTGATGTGCATTTATGTGATTATTTCACAAATTGCGGATAGCTCGTCGCACGCCATACACATTTTGTTCATTGCTCTTGTGTTCTAATGTCATCCGTAGTGTTGTATGTTTTCTCATGTTCATAGTGTTGCTGTATTGCTGACAAATACTGGGGTCCAAAGAATGCTGCCATTGCATAATTTGCACCTCGTATAATTTATGTCAATCGTCCACAAATGGCATAAATTGTAATGTATATTTAAATGTGGGCAATTCTTTTGAAAACACTTTACATGTCAATTTAAAAAGAAACTGACAACTGGCTAGAAAAACTGGCCACAAAAACCTACGGCCAACTGCTTTGGCAGAGACCAATAATCTTTTTTTTTCTTGTTCATGTTCATAAAGCGCTCTAAGTGCTTAAAGTGAAGTCCAGCAGCAAACTTCTAGGAGTCATAAGACTATTGTTGGTGCTATATTATCAGATCTAATTTGTGAGTAAAGCTTCAAGTAAGCCCACATCACATATGAACACAGGCCCGGTATGTGATGTGTGTTTATGTCTCGTATCCTTTCACATTTGTGAGTAAGGCTTCATCACGTCATCCCCACATCACATAATGAACTTAGGGTTATGTTAGGGTTAGGTATGTGATGTGGATTGATGTGATGTATGTCTTTTATAATGTGCGAGTGAAGCTTCATCGTGTCAGTTCAGATCACATTATGTGGTGTATTGATGTGATTTATTTATGCTGCCATTTGCAGCTAAAACTTATTTCATGCCGTCAGTAGGCGAGGCATTGATGATGGGCCTATGACCCTAAAGTTTTCTGCTGCACTTTTCACTTGGCACTTTGCAGGACTTTATGAGCACGAAAAAATAAAAGCTTTTCTTAGTTTGTCTGAGGAGTTTTCCTTAAGGTATTTGTGGAGTGAGTCTTCTGGATTTCAATTGTAATCATGGCTATCATTTATAGTCTGTTATGATTCAAATTGTTATGAATGTGATTGCTTTTGGACCTGTAAATTACAACAAAACCAACTAAGGCACTGGTGTGGTACTACTGGTTTACCAGAATGGGGTTCAACTCCCTGCGGTGCCCTCGATTTGTTGTATTTACATGGTTCGTTTTCTGCTCATTGTTGCCTTTTCATAGATAACACCCACTCCCCGAGGTTCTTTACTGTGTTTGTACCCTAGACTGTAAAAAATATGGACAAAGCGTTACCCGGGTCTAACATGAACGTAAAATGAAGCCTGAAATTCCTTGCACTCTAATGCACTGTAAGTTGCCATCTTTCTTGAACCGTTCTGGTCCAGTTGGCCATTGGCTGGCCCAGACAACGAGGCGGGACTCCCCCCCCCCCCCCCCCTTCTCCGTTGGTTTTTATATTGACTCGAGTGGGTGGGGGATCCCGATCATAGACTGTAACGGTAGACACACCCCTCAGAACATGCGCGACTTTATGGTCATTTATTTTATAAATGGGACCATAATTTTCCAAAAAGAATATTATGACATTAAAAATGACCATGGGCTATAGCCCATACCGTACAGCATACTATAGCACGCCGTTTTTCATAATTTTTGAGGATTTGAACGTGTTTTAGACGTCTATTTTTAGACGTTTTTTATCCCATTTTTAGACGCTCGTCTAATAGCCCATATCGTACGGGATACTATAGCACGCTGTTTTTCATCATTTTTGAGGATTTTTAAAAAATGAAGAAAAAAAAAAAGATGGGTTATAGCCCGTTTTTTGATTTAAAAAAAAAATCCTCGTTTTTCATCATTTTTGACCATGGGCTTTAGCCCATACCATACGGCATACTATAGCACGCCGTTTTTCATCATTTTTGAGGATTTGGAAGAAAAAAAACCCGAAACGAAATAGACGTCTATAAAACGTCTAAAAATAGACGTCTAAAACACGTCTATTTTTAGATGTGTTTTAGACGTCTATTTTTAGATGTTTTTTATTCCATTTTTAGACGCTCGTCTAATAGCCCATATCGTACGGCATACTGTAGCACGCCGTTTTTCATCATTTTTGAGGATTTGAAAAAAATGAAAATGAAATGAAATTAAATAGACGTCTAAAAAACGTCTAAAAATAGACGTCTAAAACACGTCTATTTTTAGACGTGTTTTAGACGTCTATTGTTAGACGTTTTTCATCCCATTTTTAGACGCTCGTCTAATAGCCCATATCGTACGGCATACTGTAGCACGCCGTTTTTCATCATTTTTGAGGATTTGAAAAAAATGAAGAAAAAAAAACCGATGGGTTATAGCCCATCGTTTTTTGAATTTTTGAATTTTTTTAATCCTCGTTTTTCATCATTTTTGACCATGGGCTATAGCCCATACCGTACGGCATACTATAGCACGCCGTTTTTCATCATTTTTGAGGATTTGAAAAAAAACAAAAACGAAACGAAATAGACGTCTATAAAACGTCTAAAAATAGACGTCTAAAACACGTCTATTTTTAGACGTGTTTTAGACGTCTATTTTTAGATGTTTTTTATTCCATTTTTAGACGCTCGTCTAATAGCCCATATCGTACGGCATACTGTAGCACGCCGTTTTTCATCATTTTTGAGGATTTGAAAAAAATGAAAAAAAAACGAAATGAAATGAAATAGACGTCTAAAAAACGTCTAAAAATAGACGTCTAAAACACGTCTATTTTTAGACGTGTTTTAGACGTCTATTGTTAGACGTTTTTCATCCCATTTTTAGACGCTCGTCTAATAGCCCATATCGTACGGCATACTGTAGCACGCCGTTTTTCATCATTTTTGAGGATTTGAAAAAAATGAAGAAAAAAAAACCGATGGGTTATAGCCCATCGTTTTTTGAATTTTTGAATTTTTTTAATCCTCGTTTTTCATCATTTTTGACCATGGGCTATAGCCCATACCGTACGGCATACTATAGCACGCCGTTTTTGATCATTTTTGAGGATTTGAAAAAAAACTAAAACGAAACGAAATAGAAGTCTATAAAACGTCTAAAAATAGACGTCTAAAACACGTCTATTTTTAGACGTGTTTTAGACGTCTATTTTTAGATGTTTTTTATTCCATTTTTAGACGCTCGTCTAATAGCCCATATCGTACGGCATACTGTAGCACGCCGTTTTTCATCATTTTTGAGGATTTGAAAAAAATGAAAAAAAAAATAAATGAAATGAAATAGACGTCTAAAAAACGTCTAAAAATAGACGTCTAAAACACGTCTATTTTTAGACGTGTTTTAGACGTCTATTTTTAGACGTTTTTTATCCCATTTTTATACGCTCGTCTAATAGCCCATATCGTACGGCATACTGTAGCACGCCGTTTTTCATAATTTTTGAGTATTTGAAAAAAATTAAGAAAAAAAAACGATGGATTATAGCCCATATCGTATGGCATACTGTAGCACGCCGTTTTTCATCATTTTTGAGGATTTGAAAAAAAAAAAAACGAAATGAAATAGACGTCTAAAAAACGTCTAAAAATAGACGTCTAAAACACGTCTATTTTTAGACGTGTTTTAGACGTCTATGTTTAGACGTTTTTTATCCCATTTTTAGACGCTCGTCTAATAGCCCATATCGTACGGCATACTGTAGCACGCCGTTTTTCATCATTTTTGAGGATTTGAAAAAAATGAAAAAAAAACGAAATGAAATGAAATAGACGTCTAAAAAACGTCTAAAAATAGACGTCTAAAACACGTCTATTTTTAGACGTGTTTTAGACGTCTATTGTTAGACGTTTTTCATCCCATTTTTAGACGCTCGTCTAATAGCCCATATCGTACGGCATACTGTAGCACGCCGTTTTTCATCATTTTTGAGGATTTGAAAAAAATGAAGAAAAAAAAACCGATGGGTTATAGCCCATCGTTTTTTGAATTTTTGAATTTTTTTAATCCTCGTTTTTCATCATTTTTGACCATGGGCTATAGCCCATACCGTACGGCATACTATAGCACGCCGTTTTTCATCATTTTTGAGGATTTGAAAAAAAACAAAAACGAAACGAAATAGACGTCTATAAAACGTCTAAAAATAGACGTCTAAAACACGTCTATTTTTAGACGTGTTTTAGACGTCTATTTTTAGATGTTTTTTATTCCATTTTTAGACGCTCGTCTAATAGCCCATATCGTACGGCATACTGTAGCACGCCGTTTTTCATCATTTTTGAGGATTTGAAAAAAAATGAAAAAAAAACGAAATGAAATGAAATAGACGTCTAAAAAACGTCTAAAAATAGACGTCTAAAACACGTCTATTTTTAGACGTGTTTTAGACGTCTATTGTTAGACGTTTTTCATCCCATTTTTAGACGCTCGTCTAATAGCCCATATCGTACGGCATACTGTAGCACGCCGTTTTTCATCATTTTTGAGGATTTGAAAAAAATGAAGAAAAAAAAACCGATGGGTTATAGCCCATCGTTTTTTGAATTTTTGAATTTTTTTAATCCTCGTTTTTCATCATTTTTGACCATGGGCTATAGCCCATACCGTACGGCATACTATAGCACGCCGTTTTTGATCATTTTTGAGGATTTGAAAAAAAACTAAAACGAAACGAAATAGAAGTCTATAAAACGTCTAAAAATAGACGTCTAAAACACGTCTATTTTTAGACGTGTTTTAGACGTCTATTTTTAGATGTTTTTTATTCCATTTTTAGACGCTCGTCTAATAGCCCATATCGTACGGCATACTGTAGCACGCCGTTTTTCATCATTTTTGAGGATTTGAAAAAAATGAAAAAAAAACTAAATGAAATGAAATAGACGTCTAAAAAACGTCTAAAAATAGACGTCTAAAACACGTCTATTTTTAGACGTGTTTTAGACGTCTATTTTTAGACGTTTTTTATCCCATTTTTATACGCTCGTCTAATAGCCCATATCGTACGGCATACTGTAGCACGCCGTTTTTCATAATTTTTGAGTATTTGAAAAAAATTAAGAAAAAAAAACGATGGATTATAGCCCATATCGTATGGCATACTGTAGCACGCCGTTTTTCATCATTTTTGAGGATTTGAAAAAAAAAAAAACGAAATGAAATAGACGTCTAAAAAACGTCTAAAAATAGACTTCTAAAACACGTCTATTTTTAGACGTGTTTTAGACGTCTATGTTTAGACGTTTTTTATCCCATTTTTAGACGCTCGTCTAATAGCCCATATCGTACGGCATACTGTAGCACGCCGTTTTTCATCATTTTTGAGGATTTGAAAAAAATGAAAAAAAACGAAATGAAATGAAATAGACGTCTAAAAAACGTCTAAAAATAGACGTCTAAAACACGTCTATTTTTAGACGTGTTTTAGACGTCTATTGTTAGACGTTTTTCATCCCATTTTTAGACGCTCGTCTAATAGCCCATATCGTACGGCATACTGTAGCACGCCGTTTTTCATCATTTTTGAGGATTTGAAAAAAATGAAGAAAAAAAAACCGATGGGTTATAGCCCATCGTTTTTTGAATTTTTGAATTTTTTTAATCCTCGTTTTTCATCATTTTTGACCATGGGCTATAGCCCATACCGTACGGCATACTATAGCACGCCGTTTTTCATCATTTTTGAGGATTTGAAAAAAAACTAAAACGAAACGAAATAGAAGTCTATAAAACGTCTAAAAATAGACGTCTAAAACACGTCTATTTTTAGACGTGTTTTAGACGTCTATTTTTTGATGTTTTTTATTCCATTTTTAGACGCTCGTCTAATAGCCCATATCGTACGGCATACTGTAGCACGCCGTTTTTCATCATTTTTGAGGATTTGAAAAAAATGAAAAAAAAAAAAACGAAATGAAATAGACGTCTAAAAAGAAATCTAAAAATAGACGTCTAAAACACGTCTATTTTTAGACGTTTTTTATCCCATTTTTAGACGCTCGTCTAATAACCCATATCGTACGGGATACTATAGCACGCTGTTTTTCATCATTTTTGAGGATTTTTAAAAAATGAAGAAAAAAAAAACGATGGGTTATAGCCCGTTTTTTGATTTAAAAAAAAATCCTCGTTTTTCATCATTTTTGACCATGGGCTTTAGCCCATACCATACGGCATACTATAGCACGCCGTTTTTTTATCATTTTTGATGATTTGGAAGAAAAAAAACCCGAAACGAAATAGACGTCTATAAAACGTCTAAAAATAGACGTCTAAAACACGTCTATTTTTAGACGTGTTTTAGACGTCTATTTTTAGATGTTTTTTATTCCATTTTTAGACGCTCGTCTAATAGCCCATATCGTACGGCATACTGTAGCACGCCGTTTTTCATCATTTTTGAGGATTTGAAAAAAATGAAAATTAAATTAAATTAAATAGACGTCTAAAAAACGTCTAAAAATAGACGTCTAAAACACGTCTATTTTTAGACGTGTTTTAGACGTCTATTGTTAGACGTTTTTCATCCCATTTTTAGACGCTCGTCTAATAGCCCATATCGTACGGCATACTGTAGCACGCCGTTTTTCATCATTTTTGAGGATTTGAAAAAAATGAAGAAAAAAATAACCGATGGGTTATAGCCCATCGTTTTTTGAATTTTTGAATTTTTTTAATCCTCGTTTTTCATCATTTTTGACCATGGGCTATAGCCCATACCGTACGGCATACTATAGCACGCCGTTTTTCATCATTTTTGAGGATTTGAAAAAAAATAAAAACGAAATGAAATAGACGTCTATAAAACGTCTAAAAATAGACGTCTAAAACACGTCTATTATTAGACGTGTTTTAGACGTCTATTTTTAGATGTTTTTTATTCCATTTTTAGACGCTCGTCTAATAGCCCATATCGTACGGCATACTGTAGCACGCCGTTTTTCATCATTTTTGAGGATTTGAAAAAAATGAAAATGAAATGAAATTAAATAGACGTCTAAAAAACGTCTAAAAATAGACGTCTAAAACACGTCTATTTTTAGACGTGTTTTAGACGTCTATTTTTAGACGTTTTTTATCCCATTTTTAGACGCTCGTCTAATAACCCATATCGTACGGGATACTATAGCACGCTGTTTTTCATCATTTTTGAGGATTTTTAAAAAATGAAGAAAAAAAACGATGGGTTATAGCCCGTTTTTTGATTAAAAAAAAAAAATCCTCGTTTTTCATCATTTTTGACCATGGGCTTTAGCCCATACCATACGGCATACTATAGCACGCCGTTTTTTTATCATTTTTGAGGATTTGGAAGAAAAAAAACCCGAAACGAAATAGACGTCTATAAAACGTCTAAAAATAGACGTCTAAAACACGTCTATTTTTAGACGTGTTTTAGACGTCTATTTTTAGATGTTTTTTATTCCATTTTTAGACGCTCGTCTAATAGCCCATATCGTACGGCATACTGTAGCATGCCGTTTTTCATCATTTTTGAGGATTTGAAAAAAATGAAAATGAAATTAAATTAAATAGACGTCTAAAAAACGTCTAAAAATAGACGTCTAAAACACGTCTATTTTTAGACGTGTTTTAGACGTCTATTGTTAGACGTTTTTCATCCCATTTTTAGACGCTCGTCTAATAGCTCATATCGTACGGCATACTGTAGCACGCCGTTTCTCATCATTTTTGAGGATTTGAAAAAAATGAAGAAAAAAAACCGATGGGTTATAGCCCATCGTTTTTTGAATTTTTGAATTTTTTTAATCCTCGTTTTTCATCATTTTTGACCATGGGCTATAGCCCATACCGTACGGCATACTATAGCACGCCGTTTTTCATAATTTTTAAGGATTTGAAAAAAAAAAAAAAAAAAATGAAATAGACGTCTATAAAACGTCTAAAAATAGACGTCTAAAACACGTCTATTTTTAGACGTGTTTTAGACGTCTATTTTTAGATGTTTTTTATTCCATTTTTAGACGCTCGTCTAATAGCCCATATCGTACGGCATACTGTAGCACGCCGTTTTTCATCATTTTTGAGGATTTGAAAAAAATGAAAAAAAAAAAACGAAATGAAATAGACGTCTAAAAAAAAATCTAAAAATAGACGTCTAAAACACGTCTATTTTTAGACGTGTTTTAGACATCTATTTTTAGACGTTTTTTATTCCATTTTTAGACGCTCGTCTAATAGCCCCTACCGTATGGCATACTATAGCACGCCGTTTTTCATCATTTTTGAGGATTTGAAAAAAATTCAAAATTTCAAAAAACATGGGTTTATAGCCCATCGTTTTTTGAAATTTTGAAAAAAGAATTAACCTCGTTTTTCATCATTTTTGAACATGGGCTATAGCCCCCACCGTACGGCATACTATAGCACGCCGTTTTTCATCATTTTTGAGGATTTGAAAAAAAACCAAAATTTAAAAAAACATGGGTTATAGCCCATCGTTTTTTGAAAATTTGAAAAAAAATGTAACCTCGTTTTTCATCATTTTTGAACATGGGCTATAGCCCCTACCGTACGGCATACTATAGCACGCCGTTTTTCATCATTTTTGAGGATTTGAAAAAAATTCAAAATTTCAAAAACATGGTTTATAGCCCATCGTTTTTTGAAAATTTGAAAAAAAATGTAACCTCGTTTTTCATCATTTTTGAACATGGGCTATAGCCCCTACCGTACGGCATACTATAGCACGCAGTTTTTCATCATTTTTGAGGATTTGAAAAAAAATCAAAATTTAAAAAACATGGGTTATAGCCCATCGTTTTTTGAAATTTTGAAAAAAAAAAATAACCTTGTTTTTCATCATTTTTGAACATGGGCTATAGCCCCTACCGTACGGCATACTATAGCACGCCGTTTTTCATCATTTTTGAGGATTTGAAAAGAAATCAAAATTTCAAAAAACATGGGTTATAGCCCATCGTTTTTTGAATTTCTTCTTTTTTTTTTAACCTCGTTTATCATCATTTTTGAAAATGGGCTATAGCCCCTACCGTACGGCATACTATAGCACGCCGTTTTTCATCATTTTTGAGGATTTGAAAAAAATTCAAAATTTCAAAAAACATGGGTTATAGCCCATCGTTTTTTTTAATTAAAAAAAAAAATGTAACCTCGTTTTTCATCATTTTTGAACATGGGCTATAGCCCCTACCGTACGGCATACTATAGCATGCCGTTTTTCATCATTTTTGAGGATTTGAAAAAAAATCTAAATTTAAAAAACATGGGTTATAGCCCATCGTTTTTTGAAATTTTGAAAAAAGAATTAACCTCGTTTTTCATCATTTTTGAACATGGGCTATAGCCCCTACCGTACGGCATACTATAGCACGCCGTTTTTCATCATTTTTGAGGATTTGAAAAAAATTCAAAATTTAAAAAACATGGGTTATAGCCCATCGTTTTTTGAAAATTTGAAAAAAGAATTTAACCTCGTTTTTCATCATTTTTGAACATGGGCTATAGCCCCTACCGTACGGCATACTATAGCACGCCGTTTTTCATCATTTTTGAGGATTTAAAAAAAATTCAAAATTTCAAAAACATGGGTTATAGCCCATCGTTTTTTTAAATTTTGAAAAAAAAAATTAACCTTTTTTTTCATAATTTTTGAACATGGGCTATAGCCCCTACCGTACGGCATACTATAGCACGCCGTTTTTCATCATTTTTGAGGATTTGAAAAAAAATCAAAATAAAAAAAAACATGGGTTATAGCCCATCGTTTTTTAAAAATTTGATTTTTTTTTCCACCTCGTTTATCATCATTTTTGAACATGGGCTACAGCCCCTACCGTATGGCATACTATAGCACGCCGTTTTTCATCATTTTTGAGGATTTGAAAATAATTCAAAATTTCAAAAAACATGGGTTATAGCCCATCGTTTTTTTAAATTAAAAAAAAAAATGTAACCTCGTTTTTCATCATTTTTGAACATGGGCTATAGCCCCTACCGTACGGCATACTATAGCATGCCGTTTTTCATCATTTTTGAGGATTTGAAAAAAAATCTAAATTTAAAAAACATGGGTTATAGCCCATCGTTTTTTGAAATTTTGAAAAAAAAAATTAACCTTGTTTTTCATCATTTTTGAACATGGGCTATAGCCCCTACCGTACGGCATACTATAGCATGCCGTTTTTCATCATTTTTGAGGATTTGAAAAAAATGCAAAATTTCAAAAAACATGGGTTATGCCCATCGTTTTTTGTAATTTTGAAAAAAAAGATTAACCTCGTTTTTCATCATTTTTGAACATGGGCTATAGCCCCTACTGTACGGCATACTATAGCACGCCTTTTTTCATCATTTTTGAGGATTTGAAAAAAACTTCAACATTTCAAAAAACATCGTTTTTTGAAATTTTGAAAAAAAAAATTAACCTCTTTTTTCATCATTTTTGAACATGGGCTATAGCCCATACCGTACGGCATACTATAGCACGCAGTTTTTCATAATTTTAGAGGATTTGAAAAAAAATCAAAAATTCAAAAAACATGGGTTATAGCCCATTGTTTTTTGAAATTTTGAAAAAAGAATTTAACCTCGTTTTTCATCATTTTTGAACATGGGCCATAGCCCCTACCGTACGGCATACTATAGCACGCCGTTTTTCATCATTTTTGAGGATTTAAAAAAAAATCAAATTTTCAAAAAACATGGGTTATAGCCCATCGTTTTTTGAAAATTTGAATTCTTTTTTTAACCTCGTTTTTCATCATTTTTGAACATGGGCTATAGCCCCTACCGTACGGCATACTATAGCACGCCGTTTTTCATCATTTTTGAGGATTTGAAAAAAAATCAAAATTTCAAAAAACATGGGTTATAGCCCATCGTTTTTTGAATTTCTTCTTTTTTTTTTTACCTCGTTTATCATCATTTTTGAACATGGGCTATAGCCCCTACCGTACGGCATACTATAGCACGCCGTTTTTCATCATTTTTGAGGATTTGAAAAAATTTCAAATTTTCAAAAACATGGGTTATAGCCCATCGTTTTTTAAATTTTGAAAAAAAAAGTTTAACCTTGTTTTTCATCATTTTTGAACATGGGCTATAGCCCCTACCGTACGGCATACTATAGCACGCCGTTTTTCATCATTTTTGAGGATTTGAAAAAAACTTCAAAATTTCAAAAAACATGGGTTATAGCCCATCGTTTTTTGAAAATTTGAAAAAAGAATTTAACCTCGTTTTTCATCATTTTTGAACATGGGCTATAGCCCCTACCGTACGGCATACTATAGCACGCCGTTTTTCATCATTTTTGAGGATTTAAAAAAAAAATCAAAATTTCAAAAACATGGGTTATAGCCCATCGTTTTTTGAAATTTTGAAAAAAAAAAAATTACCTCTTTTTTCATCATTTTTGAACATGGCTATAGCCCCTACCGTACGGCATACTATAGCACGCCGTTTTCATCATTTTTGAGGATTTGAAAAAAAAACAAAATAAAAAAAAACATGGGTTATAGCCCATCGTTTTTTGAAATTTTGATTTTTTTTTCACCTCGTTTATCATCATTTTTGAACATGGGCTATAGCCCCTACCGTATGGCATACTATAGCACGCCGTTTTTCATCATTTTTGAGGATTTGAAAAAAAATCAAAATTTCAAAAAACATGGGTTATAGCCCATCGTTTTTTTAAATTAAAAAAAAAAATTAACCTCGTTTTTCATCATTTTTGAACATGGGCTATAGCCCCTACCGTACGGCATACTATAGCACGCCGTTTTTCATCATTTTTGAGGATTTGAAAAAAATTCAAATTTTCAAAAAACATGGGTTATAGCCCATCATTTTTTGAAATTTTTGAAAAAATAATTAACCTCTTTTTTCATCATTTTTGAACATGGGCTATAGCCCCTACCGTACGGCATACTATAGCACGCCGTTTTTCATCATTTTTGAGGTTTTGAAAAAAAATCAAAATTTCAAAAAACATGGGTTATAGCCCATCTTTTTTTTAGACGTCTATTTTTAGATGTTTTTTATTCCATTTTTAGACGCTCGTCTAATAGCCCATATCGTACGGCATACTGTAGCACGCCGTTTTTCATCATTTTTGAGGATTTGAAAAAAATGAAAAAAAAAAAAACGAAATGAAATAGACGTCTAAAAAAAAATCTAAAAATAGACGTCTAAAACACGTCTATTTTTAGACGTGTTTTAGACATCTATTTTTAGACGTTTTTTATTCCATTTTTAGACGCTCGTCTAATAGCCCCTACCGTATGGCATACTATAGCACGCCGTTTTTCATCATTTTTGAGGATTTGAAAAAAAATCTAAATTTAAAAAACATGGGTTATAGCCCATCGTTTTTTGAAATTTTGAAAAAAAAAATTAACCTTGTTTTTCATCATTTTTGAACATGGGCTATAGCCCCTACCGTACGGCATACTATAGCATGCCGTTTTTCATCATTTTTGAGGATTTGAAAAAAATGCAAAATTTCAAAAAACATGGGTTATGCCCATCGTTTTTTGTAATTTTGAAAAAAAAGATTAACCTCGTTTTTCATCATTTTTGAACATGGGCTATAGCCCCTACTGTACGGCATACTATAGCACGCCTTTTTTCATCATTTTTGAGGATTCGAAAAAAACTTCAACATTTCAAAAAACATCGTTTTTTGAAATTTTGAAAAAAAAAATTAACCTCTTTTTTCATCATTTTTGAACATGGGCTATAGCCCATACCGTACGGCATACTATAGCACGCCGTTTTTCATAATTTTTGAGGATTTGAAAAAAAATCAAAAATTCAAAAAACATGGGTTATAGCCCATTGTTTTTTGAAATTTTGAAAAAAGAATTTAACCTCGTTTTCATCATTTTTGAACATGGGCCATAGCCCCTACCGTACGGCATACTATAGCACGCCGTTTTTCATCATTTTTGAGGATTTAAAAAAAAATCAAATTTTCAAAAAACATGGGTTATAGCCCATCGTTTTTTGAAAATTTGAATTCTTTTTTTAACCTCGTTTTTCATCATTTTTGAACATGGGCTATAGCCCCTACCGTACGGCATACTATAGCACGCCGTTTTTCATCATTTTTGAGGATTTGAAAAAAAATCAAAATTTCAAAAAACATGGGTTATAGCCCATCGTTTTTTGAATTTCTTCTTTTTTTTTTTACCTCGTTTATCATCATTTTTGAACATGGGCTATAGCCCCTACCGTACGGCATACTATAGCACGCCGTTTTTCATCATTTTTGAGGATTGAAAAAATTTCAAATTTTCAAAAACATGGGTTATAGCCCATCGTTTTTTTTAATTTTGAAAAAAAAAGTTTAACCTTGTTTTTCATCATTTTTGAACATGGGCTATAGCCCCTACCGTACGGCATACTATAGCACGCCGTTTTTCATCATTTTTGAGGATTTGAAAAAAACTTCAAAATTTCAAAAAACATGGGTTATAGCCCATCGTTTTTTGAAAATTTGAAAAAAGAATTTAACCTCGTTTTTCATCATTTTTGAACATGGGCTATAGCCCCTACCGTACGGCATACTATAGCACGCCGTTTTTCATCATTTTTGAGGATTTAAAAAAAAATCAAATTTCAAAAACATGGGTTATAGCCCATCGTTTTTTGAAATTTTGGAAAAAAAAAATTACCTCTTTTTTCATCATTTTTGAACATGGGCTATAGCCCCTACCGTACGGCATACTATAGCACGCCGTTTTTCATCATTTTTGAGGATTTGAAAAAAAAACAAAATTAAAAAAAACATGGGTTATAGCCCATCGTTTTTTGAAATTTTGATTTTTTTTCACCCTCGTTTATCATCATTTTTGAACATGGGCTATAGCCCCTACCGTATGGCATACTATAGCACGCCGTTTTTCATCATTTTTGAGGATTTGAAAAAAAATCAAAATTTCAAAAAACATGGGTTATAGCCCATCGTTTTTTTAAATTAAAAAAAAAAATTAACCTCGTTTTTCATCATTTTTGAACATGGGCTATAGCCCCTACCGTACGGCATACTATAGCACGCCGTTTTTCATCATTTTTGAGGATTTGAAAAAAATTCAAATTTTCAAAAAACATGGGTTATAGCCCATCATTTTTGAAATTTTTGAAAAAATAATTAACCTCTTTTTTCATCATTTTTGAACATGGGCTATAGCCCCTACCGTACGGCATACTATAGCACGCCGTTTTTCATCATTTTTGAGGATTTAAAAAAAAATCAAAATTTCAAAAACATGGGTTATAGCCCATCGTTTTTTGAAAATTTGATTTTTTTTTTCACCTCGTTTATCATCATTTTTGAACATGGGCTATAGCCCCTACCGTATGGCATACTATAGCACGCCGTTTTTCATCATTTTTGAGGATTTGAAAAAAATCAAAATTTCAAAAAACATGGGTTATAGCCCATCGTTTTTTGAAATTTTGAAAAACAAAATTAACCTCGTTTTTCATCATTTTTGAACATGGGCTATAGCCCCTACCGTACGGCATACTATAGCACGCCGTTTTTCATCATTTTTGAGGATTTGAAAAAAAAACAAAATTAAAAAAAACATGGGTTATAGCCCATCGTTTTTTGAAATTTAGATTTTTTTTTCACCTCGTTTATCATCATTTTTGAACATGGGCTATAGCCCCTACCGTATGGCATACTATAGCACGCCGTTTTTCATCATTTTTGAGGATTTGAAAAAAAATCAAAATTTCAAAAAACATGGGTTATAGCCCATCGTTTTTTTAAATTAAAAAAAAAATTAACCTCGTTTTTCATCATTTTTGAACATGGGCTATAGCCCCTACCGTACGGCATACTATAGCACGCCGTTTTTCATCATTTTTGAGGATTTGAAAAAAATTCAAATTTTCAAAAAACATGGGTTATAGCCCATCATTTTTTGAAATTTTTGAAAAAATAATTAACCTATTTTTTCATCATTTTTGAACATGGGCTATAGCCCCTACCGTACGGCATACTATAGCACGCCGTTTTTCATCATTTTTGAGGATTTGAAAAAAATTCAAATTTTCAAAAAACATGGGTTATAGCCCATCATTTTTTGAAATTTTTGAAAAAATAATTAACCTCTTTTTTCATCATTTTTGAACATGGGCTATAGCCCCTACCGTACGGCATACTATAGCACGCCGTTTTTCATCATTTTTGAGGATTTAAAAAAAAATCAAAATTTCAAAAACATGGGTTATAGCCCATCGTTTTTTGAAAATTTGATTTTTTTTTTCACCTCGTTTATCATCATTTTTGAACATGGGCTATAGCCCCTACCGTATGGCATACTATAGCACGCCGTTTTTCATCATTTTTGAGGATTTGAAAAAAAATCAAAATTTCAAAAAACATGGGTTATAGCCCATCGTTTTTTGAAATTTTGAAAAACAAAATTAACCTCGTTTTTCATCATTTTTGAACATGGGCTATAGCCCCTACCGTACGGCATACTATAGCACGCCGTTTTTCATCATTTTTGAGGATTTGAAAAAAAAACAAAATTAAAAAAAACATGGGTTATAGCCCATCGTTTTTTGAAATTTAGATTTTTTTTTCACCTCGTTTATCATCATTTTTGAACATGGGCTATAGCCCCTACCGTATGGCATACTATAGCACGCCGTTTTTCATCATTTTTGAGGATTTGAAAAAAAATCAAAATTTCAAAAAACATGGGTTATAGCCCATCGTTTTTTTAAATTAAAAAAAAAATTAACCTCGTTTTTCATCATTTTTGAACATGGGCTATAGCCCCTACCGTACGGCATACTATAGCACGCCGTTTTTCATCATTTTTGAGGATTTGAAAAAAATTCAAATTTTCAAAAAACATGGGTTATAGCCCATCATTTTTTGAAATTTTTGAAAAAATAATTAACCTATTTTTTCATCATTTTTGAACATGGGCTATAGCCCCTACCGTACGGCATACTATAGCACGCCGTTTTTCATCATTTTTGAGGATTTGAAAAAAATTCAAATTTTCAAAAAACATGGGTTATAGCCCATCATTTTTTGAAATTTTTGAAAAAATAATTAACCTCTTTTTTCATCATTTTTGAACATGGGCTATAGCCCCTACCGTACGGCATACTATAGCACGCCGTTTTTCATCATTTTTGAGGATTTGAAAAAAAATCAAAATTTCAAAAACATGGGTTATAGCCCTTCGTTTTTTGAAAATTTGATTTTTTTTTTCACCTCGTTTATCATCATTTTTGAACATGGGCTATAGCCCCTACCGTATGGCATACTATAGCACGCCGTTTTTCATCATTTTTGAGGATTTGAAAAAAAATCAAAATTTCAAAAAACATGGGTTATAGCCCATCGTTTTTTGAAATTTTGAAAAACAAAATTAACCTCGTTTTTCATCATTTTTGAACATGGGCTATAGCCCCTACCGTACGGCATACTATAGCACGCCGTTTTTCATCATTTTTGAGGATTTGAAAAAAAAACAAAATTAAAAAAAACATGGGTTATAGCCCATCGTTTTTTGAAATTTAGATTTTTTTTTCACCTCGTTTATCATCATTTTTGAACATGGGCTATAGCCCCTACCGTATGGCATACTATAGCACGCCGTTTTTCATCATTTTTGAGGATTTGAAAAAAAATCTAAATTTCAAAAAACATGGGTTATAGCCCATCGTTTTTTTAAATTAAAAAAAAAATTAACCTCGTTTTTCATCATTTTTGAACATGGGCTATAGCCCCTACCGTACGGCATACTATAGCACGCCGTTTTTCATCATTTTTGAGGATTTGAAAAAAATTAAAATTTTCAAAAAACATGGGTTATAGCCCATCATTTTTTGAAATTTTTGAAAAAATAATTAACCTATTTTTTCATCATTTTTGAACATGGGCTATAGCCCCTACCGTACGGCATACTATAGCACGCCGTTTTTCATCATTTTTGAGGATTTGAAAAAAATTCAAATTTTCAAAAAACATGGGTTATAGCCCATCATTTTTTGAATTTTTTGAAAAAATAATTAACCTCTTTTTTCATCATTTTTGAACATGGGCTATAGCCCCTACCGTACGGCATACTATAGCACGCCGTTTTTCATCATTTTTGAGGATTTGAAAAAAAAATCAAAATTTCAAAAACATGGGTTATAGCCCATCGTTTTTTGAAAATTTGATTTTTTTTTTCACCTCGTTTATCATCATTTTTGAACATGGGCTATAGCCCCTACCGTATGGCATACTATAGCACGCCGTTTTTCATCATTTTTGAGGATTTGAAAAAAAATCAAAATTTCAAAAAACATGGGTTATAGCCCATCGTTTTTTGAAATTTTGAAAAACAAAATTAACCTCGTTTTTCATCATTTTTGAACATGGGCTATAGCCCCTACCGTACGGCATACTATAGCACGCCGTTTTTCATCATTTTTGAGGATTTGAAAAAAAAACAAAATTAAAAAAAACATGGGTTATAGCCCATCGTTTTTTGAAATTTAGATTTTTTTTTCACCTCGTTTATCATCATTTTTGAACATGGGCTATAGCCCCTACCGTATGGCATACTATAGCACGCCGTTTTTCATCATTTTTGAGGATTTGAAAAAAAATCAAAATTTCAAAAAACATGGGTTATAGCCCATCGTTTTTTTAAATTAAAAAAAAAATTAACCTCGTTTTTCATCATTTTTGAACATGGGCTATAGCCCCTACCGTACGGCATACTATAGCACGCCGTTTTTCATCATTTTTGAGGATTTGAAAAAAATTCAAATTTTCAAAAAACATGGGTTATAGCCCATCATTTTTTGAAATTTTTGAAAAAATAATTAACCTATTTTTTCATCATTTTTGAACATGGGCTATAGCCCCTACCGTACGGCATACTATAGCACGCCGTTTTTCATCATTTTTGAGGTTTTGAAAAAAAATCAAAATTTCAAAAAACATGGGTTATAGCCCATCGTTTTTTGAAATTTTGAAAAAAAAATTAACCTCGTTTTTCATCAATTTTGAACATGGGCTATAGCCCCTACCGTACGGCATACTATAGCACGCCGTTTTTCATCATTTTTGAGGATTTGAAAAAAAATCAAAATTTCAAAAACATGGGTATAGCCCATCGTTTTTTGAAAATTTGATTTTTTTTTTCACCTCGTTTATCATCATTTTTGAACATGGGCTATAGCCCCTACCGTATGGCATACTATAGCACGCCGTTTTTCATCATTTTTGAGGATTTGAAAAAAAATCAAAATTTCAAAAAACATGGGTTATAGCCCATCGTTTTTTGAAATTTTGAAAAACAAAATTAACCTCGTTTTTCATCATTTTTGAACATGGGCTATAGCCCCTACCGTACGGCATACTATAGCACGCCGTTTTTCATCATTTTTGAGGATTTGAAAAAAATTCAAAATTTAAAAAAACATGGGTTATAGCCCATCGTTTTTAGAAAATTTGAAAAAAAATGTAACCTCGTTTTTCATCATTTTTGAACATGGGCTATAGCCCCTACCGTACGGCATACTATAGCACGCCGTTTTTCGTCATTTTTGAGGATTTGAAAAAATTTCAAAATTTCAAAAACATGGGTTATAGCCCATCGTTTTTTGAAATTTTGAAAAAAAGAATTAACCTCGTTTTTCATCATTTTTGAACATGGGCTATAGCCCCTACCGTACGGCATACTATAGCACGCCGTTTTTCATCATTTTTGAGGATTTGAAAAAAAATCAAAATTTCAAAAACATGGGTTATAGCCCATCGTTTTTTGAAAATTAGATTTTTTTTTTCACCTCGTTTATCATCATTTTTGAACATGGGCTATAGCCCCTACCGTATGGCATACTATAGCACGCCGTTTTTCATCATTTTTGAGGATTTGAAAAAATTTCAAAATTTCAAAAAACATGGGTTATAGCCCATCGTTTTTTGAAATTTTGAAAAAAAGAATTAACCTCGTTTTTCATCATTTTTGAACATGGGCTATAGCCCCTACCGTACGGCATACTATAGCACGCCGTTTTTCATCATTTTTGAGGATTTGAAAAAAATTCTAAATTTAAAAAACATGGGTTATAGCCCATCGTTTTTTGAAATTTTGAAAAAAAAAGTTTAACCTCGTTTTTCATCATTTTTGAACATGGGCTATAGCCCCTACCGTACGGCATACTATAGCACGCCGTTTTTCATCATTTTTGAGGATTTGAAAAAAAATCAAAATTTCAAAAACATGGGTTATAGCCCATCGTTTTTTGAAAATTAGATTTTTTTTTTCACCTCGTTTATCATCATTTTTGAACATGGGCTATAGCCCCTACCGTATGGCATACTATAGCACGCCGTTTTTCATCATTTTTGAGGATTTGAAAAAAATTCAAAATTTCAAAAAACATGGGTTATAGCCCATCGTTTTTTGAAATGTTGAAAAAAAAATTAACCTCGTTTTTCATCATTTTTGAACATGGGCTATAGCCCCTACCGTACGGCATACGATAGCACGCCGTTTTTCATCATTTTTGAGGATTTAAAAAAAAATCAAAATTTCAAAAAACATGGGTTATAGCCCATCGTTTTTTGAAATTTTGAAAAAAAAATTAACCTCGTTTTTCATCATTTTTGAACATGGGCTATAGCCCCTACCGTATGGCATACTATAGCACGCCGTTTTTCATCATTTTTGAGGATTTGAAAAAAATTCAAAATTTCCAAAAACATGGGTTATAGCCCATCGTTTTTTTAAATTAAAAAAAAAAATTACCTCGTTTTTCATCATTTTTGAACATGGGCTATAGCCCCTACCGTACGGCATACTATAGCACGCCGTTTTTCATCATTTTTGAGGATTTGAAAAAAACTTCAAAATTTCAAAAAACATGGGTTATAGCCCATCGTTTTTTAAAATTTGAAAAAAGAATTTAACCTCGTTTTTCATCATTTTTGAACATGGGCTATAGCCCCTACCGTACGGCATACTATAGCATGCCGTTTTTCATCATTTTTGAGGATAAAAAACAAAAATCAAAATTTCAAAAACATGGGTTATAGCCCATCGTTTTTTGAAATTTTGAAAAAAAAAATTAACCTATTTTTTCATCATTTTTGAACATGGGCTATAGCCCCTACCGTACGGCATACTATAGCACGCCGTTTTTCATCATTTTTGAGGATTTGAAAAAAAATCAAAATAAAAAAAAACATGGGTTATAGCCCATCGTTTTTTGATTTTTTTTTTTTTTTTTTTACCTCGTTTATCATCATTTTTGAACATGGGCTATAGCCCCTACCGTACGGCATACGATAGCACGCCGTTTTTCATCATTTTTGAGGATTTAAAAAAAAATCAAAATTTCAAAAAACATGGGTTATAGCCCATCGTTTTTTGAAATTTTGAAAAAAAAATTAACCTCGTTTTTCATCATTTTTGAACATGGGCTATAGCCCCTACCGTATGGCATACTATAGCACGCCGTTTTTCATCATTTTTGAGGATTTGAAAAAAATTCAAAATTTCAAAAAACATGGGTTATAGCCCATCGTTTTTTTAATTTAAAAAAAAAAATTACCTCGTTTTTCATCATTTTTGAACATGGGCTATAGCCCCTACCGTACGGCATACTATAGCACGCCGTTTTTCATCATTTTTGAGGATTTGAAAAAAATTCAAAATTTAAAAAAACATGGGTTATAGCCCATCGTTTTTAGAAAATTTGAAAAAAAAGTAACCTCGTTTTTCATCATTTTTGAACATGGGCTATAGCCCCTACCGTACGGCATACTATAGCACGCCGTTTTTCATCATTTTTGAGGATTTGAAAAAAACTTCAAAATTTCAAAAAACATGGGTTATAGCCCATCGTTTTTTGAAAATTTGAAAAAAGAATTTAACCTCGTTTTTCATCATTTTTGAACATGGGCTATAGCCCCTACCGTACGGCATACTATAGCATGCCGTTTTTCATCATTTTTGAGGATTTAAAAAAAAATCAAAATTTCAAAAACATGGGTTATAGCCCATCGTTTTTTGTAATTTTGAAAAAAAAAATTAACCTATTTTTTCATCATTTTTGAACATGGGCTATAGCCCCTACCGTACGGCATACTATAGCACGCCGTTTTTCATCATTTTTGAGGATTTGAAAAAAAATCAAAATAAAAAAAAACATGGGTTATAGCCCATCGTTTTTTGAAATTTAGATTTTTTTTTTCACCTCGTTTATCATCATTTTTGAACATGGGCTATAGCCCGTACCGTATGGCATACTATAGCACGCCGTTTTTCATCATTTTTGAGGATTTGAAAAAAATTCAAAATTTCAAAAAACATGGGTTATAGCCCATCGTTTTTTTTAATTAAAAAAAATAATTACCTCGTTTTTCATCATTTTTGAACATGGGCTATAGCCCCTACCGTACGGCATACTATAGCACGCCGTTTTTCATCATTTTTGAGGATTTGAAAAAAAATCAAAATTAAAAAAAACATGGGTTATAGCCCATCGTTTTTAGAAAATTTGAAAAAAAAAGTAACCTCGTTTTTCATCATTTTTGAACATGGGCTATAGCCCCTACCGTACGGCATACTATAGCACGACGTTTTTCATCATTTTTGAGGATTTGAAAAAAACTTCTAAATTTAAAAAAAACATGGGTTATAGCCCATCGTTTTTTGAAAATTTGAAAAAAGAATTTAACCTCGTTTTTCATCATTTTTGAACATGGGCTATAGCCCCTACCGTACGGCATACTATAGCACGCCGTTTTTCATCATTTTTGAGGATTTAAATTTTTTTCAAAATTTCAAAAAACATGGGTTATAGCCCATCGTTTTTTTAAATTAAAAAAAAAATTAACCTCGTTTTTCATCATTTTTGAACATGGGCTATAGCCCCTACCGTACGGCATACTATAGCACGCCGTTTTTCATCATTTTTGAGGATTTGAAAAAAATTCAAAATTTCAAAAACATGGGTTATAGCCCATCGTTTTTTGAAAATTTGATTTTTTTTTTCACCTCGTTTATCATCATTTTTGAACATGGGCTATAGCCCCTACCGTATGGCATACTATAGCACGCCGTTTTTCATCATTTTTGAGGATTTGAAAAAAATTCAAAATTTCAAAAAACATGGGTTATAGCCCATCGTTTTTTGAAATTTTTAAAAACAAAATTAACCTCGTTTTTCATCATTTTTGAACATGGGCTATAGCCCCTACCGTACGGCATACTATAGCACGCCGTTTTTCATCATTTTTGAGGATTTGAAAAAAATTCAAAATAAAAAAAAACATGGGTTATAGCCCATCGTTTTTAGAAAATTTGAAAAAAAATGTAACCTCGTTTTTCATCATTTTTGAACATGGGCTATAGCCCCTACCGTACGGCATACTATAGCACGCCGTTTTTCGTCATTTTTGAGGATTTGAAAAAATTTCAAAATTTCAAAAACATGGGTTATAGCCCATCGTTTTTTGAAATTTTGAAAAAAAGAATTAACCTCGTTTTTCATCATTTTTTAACATGGGCTATAGCCCCTACCGTACGGCATACTATAGCACGCCGTTTTTCATCATTTTTGAGGATTTGAAAAAAATTCTAAATTTAAAAAACATGGGTTATAGCCCATCGTTTTTTGAAAATTTGAAAAAAGAATTTAACCTCGTTTTTCATCATTTTTGAACATGGGCTATAGCCCCTACCGTACGGCATACTATAGCACGCCGTTTTTCATCATTTTTGAGGATTTAATTTTTTTTCAAAATTTCAAAAAACATGGGTTATAGCCCATCGTTTTTTTAAATTAAAAAAAAAAATTAACCTCGTTTTTCATCATTTTTGAACATGGGCTATAGCCCCTACCGTACGGCATACTATAGCACGCCGTTTTTCATCATTTTTGAGGATTTGAAAAAAATTCAAAATTTCAAAAACATGGGTTATAGCCCATCGTTTTTTGAAAATTTGAAAAAAAAAGTAACCTCGTTTTTCATCATTTTTGAACATGGGCTATAGCCCCTACCGTACGGCATACTATAGCACGCCGTTTTTCATCATTTTTGAGGATTTGAAAAAAACTTCAAAATTTCAAAAAACATGGGTTATAGCCCATCGTTTTTTGAAAATTTGAAAAAAGAATTTAACCTCGTTTTTCATCATTTTTGAACATGGGCTATAGCCCCTACCGTCCGTACGGCATACTATAGCATGCCGTTTTTCATCATTTTTGAGGATTAAAAAAAAAATCAAAATTTCAAAAACATGGGTTATATATAGCCCATCGTTTTTTGTAATTTTGAAAAAAAAATTAACCTATTTTTTCATCATTTTTGAACATGGGCTATAGCCCCTACCGTACGGCATACTATAGCACGCCGTTTTTCATCATTTTTGAGGATTTGAAAAAAAATCAAAATAAAAAAAAACATGGGTTATAGCCCATCGTTTTTTGAAATTTAGATTTTTTTTTTCACCTCGTTTATCATCATTTTTGAACATGGGCTATAGCCCGTACCGTATGGCATACTATAGCACGCCGTTTTTCATCATTTTTGAGGATTTGAAAAAAATTCAAAATTTCAAAAAACATGGGTTATAGCCCATCGTTTTTTTTAATTAAAAAAAAAAATTAACCTCGTTTTTCATCATTTTTGAACATGGGCTATAGCCCCTACCGTACGGCATACTATAGCACGCCGTTTTTCATCATTTTTGAGGATTTGAAAAAATTTCAAAATTTCAAAAAACATGGGTTATAGCCCATCGTTTTTTTTAATTAAAAAAAAAATTACCTCGTTTTTCATCATTTTTGAACATGGGCTATAGCCCCTACCGTACGGCATACTATAGCACGCCGTTTTTCATCATTTTTGAGGATTTGAAAAAAAAATCAAAATAAAAAAAAACATGGGTTATAGCCCATCGTTTTTAGAAAATTTGAAAAAAAAAGTAACCTCGTTTTTCATCATTTTTGAACATGGGCTATAGCCCCTACCGTACGGCATACTATAGCACGACGTTTTTCATCATTTTTGAGGATTTGAAAAAAACTTCTAAATTTCAAAAAACATGGGTTATAGCCCATCGTTTTTTGAAAATTTGAAAAAAGAATTTAACCTCGTTTTTCATCATTTTTGAACATGGGCTATAGCCCCTACCGTACGGCATACTATAGCACGCAGTTTTTCATCATTTTTGAGGATTTAAATTTTTTTCAAAATTTCAAAAAACATGGGTTATAGCCCATCGTTTTTTTAAATTAAAAAAAAAAATTAACCTCGTTTTTCATCATTTTTGAACATGGGCTATAGCCCCTACCGTACGGCATACTATAGCACGCCGTTTTTCATCATTTTTGAGGATTTGAAAAAAATTCAAAATTTCAAAAACATGGGTTATAGCCCATCGTTTTTTGAAAATTTGATTTTTTTTTTCACCTCGTTTATCATCATTTTTGAACATGGGCTATAGCCCCTACCGTATGGCATACTATAGCACGCCGTTTTTCATCATTTTTGAGGATTTAAATTTTTTTCAAAATTTCAAAAAACATGGGTTATAGCCCATCGTTTTTTTAAATTAAAAAAAAAAATTAACCTCGTTTTTCATCATTTTTGAACATGGGCTATAGCCCCTACCGTACGGCATACTATAGCACGCCGTTTTTCATCATTTTTGAGGATTTGAAAAAATTTCAAAATTTCAAAAACATGGGTTATAGCCCATCGTTTTTTGAAAATTTGATTTTTTTTTCACCTCGTTTATCATCATTTTTGAACATGGGCTATAGCCCCTACCGTATGGCATACTATAGCACGCCGTTTTTCATCATTTTTGAGGATTTGAAAAAAATTCAAAATTTCAAAAAACATGGGTTATAGCCCATCGTTTTTTGAAATTTTGAAAAACAAAATTAACCTCGTTTTTCATCATTTTTGAACATGGGCTATAGCCCCTACCGTACGGCATACTATAGCACGCCGTTTTTCATCATTTTTGAGGATTTGAAAAAAATTCAAAATAAAAAAAAACATGGGTTATAGCCCATCGTTTTTAGAAAATTTGAAAAAAAATGTAACCTCGTTTTTCATCATTTTTGAACATGGGCTATAGCCCCTACCGTACGGCATACTATAGCACGCCGTTTTTCGTCATTTTTGAGGATTTGAAAAAATTTCAAAATTTCAAAAACATGGGTTATAGCCCATCGTTTTTTGAAATTTTGAAAAAAAGAATTAACCTCGTTTTTCATCATTTTTGAACATGGGCTATAGCCCCTACCGTACGGCATACTATAGCACGCCGTTTTTCATCATTTTTGAGGATTTGAAAAAAATTCTAAATTTAAAAAACATGGGTTATAGCCCATCGTTTTTTGAAAATTTGAAAAAAGAATTTAACTTCGTTTTTCATCATTTTTGAACATGGGCTATAGCCCCTACCGTACGGCATACTATAGCACGCCGTTTTTCATCATTTTTGAGGATTTAATTTTTTTTCAAAATTTCAAAAAACATGGGTTATAGCCCATCGTTTTTTTTAATTAAAAAAAAAAATTAACCTCGTTTTTCATCATTTTTGAACATGGGCTATAGCCCCTACCGTACGGCATACTATAGCACGCCGTTTTTCATCATTTTTGAGGATTTGAAAAAAATTCAAATTTTCAAAAACATGGGTTATAGCCCATCGTTTTTTGAAAATTTGAAAAAAGAATTTAACCTCGTTTTTCATCATTTTTGAACATGGGCTATAGCCCCTACCGTACGGCATACTATAGCACGCCGTTTTTCATCATTTTTGAGGATTTAATTTTTTTTCAAAATTTCAAAAAACATGGGTTATAGCCCATCGTTTTTTTTAATTAAAAAAAAAAATTAACCTCGTTTTTCATCATTTTTGAACATGGGCTATAGCCCCTACCGTACGGCATACTATAGCACGCCGTTTTTCATCATTTTTGAGGATTTGAAAAAAATTCAAAATTTCAAAAACATGGGTTATAGCCCATCGTTTTTTGAAAATTTGATTTTTTTTTTCACCTCGTTTATCATCATTTTTGAACATGGGCTATAGCCCCTACCGTATGGCATACTATAGCACGCCGTTTTTCATCATTTTTGAGGATTTGAAAAAAATTCAAAATTTCAAAAAACATGGGTTATAGCCCATCGTTTTTTGAAATTTTGAAAAACAAAATTAACCTCGTTTTTCATCATTTTTGAACATGGGCTATAGCCCCTACCGTACGGCATACTATAGCACGCCGTTTTTCATCATTTTTGAGGATTTGAAAAAAATTCAAAATAAAAAAAACATGGGTTATAGCCCATCGTTTTTAGAAAATTTGAAAAAAAATGTAACCTCGTTTTTCATCATTTTTGAACATGGGCTATAGCCCCTACCGTACGGCATACTATAGCACGCCGTTTTTCGTCATTTTTGAGGATTTGAAAAAATTTCAACATTTCAAAAACATGGGTTATAGCCCATCGTTTTTTGAAATTTTGAAAAAAAGAATTAACCTCGTTTTTCATCATTTTTGAACATGGGCTATAGCCCCTACCGTACGGCATACTATAGCACGCCGTTTTTCATCATTTTTGAGGATTTGAAAAAAATTCTAAATTTAAAAAACATGGGTTATAGCCCATCGTTTTTTGAAAATTTGAAAAAAGAATTTAACCTCGTTTTTCATCATTTTTGAACATGGGCTATAGCCCCTACCGTACGGCATACTATAGCACGCCGTTTTTCATCATTTTTGAGGATTTAATTTTTTTTCAAAATTTCAAAAAACATGGGTTATAGCCCATCGTTTTTTTTAATTAAAAAAAAAATTAACCTCGTTTTTCATCATTTTTGAACATGGGCTATAGCCCCTACCGTACGGCATACTATAGCACGCCGTTTTTCATCATTTTTGAGGATTTGAAAAAAATTCAAAATTTCAAAAACATGGGTTATAGCCCATCGTTTTTTGAAAATTTGATTTTTTTTTTCACCTCGTTTATCATCATTTTTGAACATGGGCTATAGCCCCTACCGTATGGCATACTATAGCACGCCGTTTTTCATCATTTTTGAGGATTTGAAAAAAATTTAAAATTTCAAAAAACATGGGTTATAGCCCATCGTTTTTTGAAATTTTGAAAAACAAAATTAACCTCGTTTTTCATCATTTTTGAACATGGGCTATAGCCCCTACCGTACGGCATACTATAGCACGCCGTTTTTCATCATTTTTGAGGATTTGAAAAAAATTCAAAATAAAAAAAACATGGGTTATAGCCCATCGTTTTTAGAAAATTTGAAAAAGAATGTAACCTCGTTTTTCATCATTTTTGAACATGGGCTATAGCCCCTACCGTACGGCATACTATAGCACGCCGTTTTTCGTCATTTTTGAGGATTTGAAAAAATTTCAAAATTTCAAAAACATGGGTTATAGCCCATCGTTTTTTGAAATTTTGAAAAAAAGAATTAACCTCGTTTTTCATCATTTTTGAACATGGGCTATAGCCCCTACCGTACGGCATACTATAGCACGCCGTTTTTCATCATTTTTGAGGATTTGAAAAAAATTCTAAATTTAAAAAACATGGGTTATAGCCCATCGTTTTTTGAAATTTTGAAAAAAAAAGTTTAACCTCGTTTTTCATCATTTTTGAACATGGGCTATAGCCCCTACCGTACGGCATACTATAGCACGCCGTTTTTCATCATTTTTGAGGATTTGAAAAAAAATCAAAATTTCAAAAACATGGGTTATAGCCCATCGTTTTTTGAAAATTAGATTTTTTTTTTCACCTCGTTTATCATCATTTTTGAACATGGGCTATAGCCCCTACCGTATGGCATACTATAGCACGCCGTTTTTCATCATTTTTGAGGATTTGAAAAAAATTCAAAATTTCAAAAAACATGGGTTATAGCCCATCGTTTTTTGAAATTTTGAAAAAAAGAATTAACCTCGTTTTTCATCATTTTTGAACATGGGCTATAGCCCCTACCGTACGGCATACTATAGCACGCCGTTTTTCATCATTTTTGAGGATTTAATTTTTTTTCAAAATTTCAAAAAACATGGGTTATAGCCCATCGTTTTTTTTAATTAAAAAAAAAAATTAACCTCGTTTTTCATCATTTTTGAACATGGGCTATAGCCCCTACCGTACGGCATACTATAGCACGCCGTTTTTCATCATTTTTGAGGATTTGAAAAAAATTCAAAATTTCAAAAACATGGGTTATAGCCCATCGTTTTTTGAAAATTTGATTTTTTTTTTCACCTCGTTTATCATCATTTTTGAACATGGGCTATAGCCCCTACCGTACGGCATACTATAGCACGCCGTTTTTCATCATTTTTGAGGATTTGAAAAAAATTCAAAATAAAAAAAACATGGGTTATAGCCCATCGTTTTTTGGAAAATTTGAAAAAAAATGTAACCTCGTTTTTCATCATTTTTGAACATGGGCTATAGCCCCTACCGTACGGCATACTATAGCACGCCGTTTTTCGTCATTTTTGAGGATTTGAAAAAATTTCAAAATTTCAAAAACATGGGTTATAGCCCATCGTTTTTTGAAATTTTGAAAAAAAGAATTAACCTCGTTTTTCATCATTTTTGAACATGGGCTATAGCCCCTACCGTACGGCATACTATAGCACGCCGTTTTTCATCATTTTTGAGGATTTGAAAAAAACTCTAAATTTAAAAAACATGGGTTATAGCCCATCGTTTTTTGAAATTTTGAAAAAAAAAGTTTAACCTCGTTTTTCATCATTTTTGAACATGGGCTATAGCCCCTACCGTACGGCATACTATAGCACGCCGTTTTTCATCATTTTTGAGGATTTGAAAAAAAATCAAAATTTCAAAAACATGGGTTATAGCCCATCGTTTTTTGAAAATTAGATTTTTTTTTTCACCTCGTTTATCATCATTTTTGAACATGGGCTATAGCCCCTACCGTATGGCATACTATAGCACGCCGTTTTTCATCATTTTTGAGGATTTGAAAAAAATTCAAAATTTCAAAAAACATGGGTTATAGCCCATCGTTTTTTGAAATTTTGAAAAAAAAATTAACCTCGTTTTTTAACATTTTTGAACATGGGCTATAGCCCCTACCGTACGGCATACTATAGCACGCCGTTTTTCATCATTTTTGAGGATTTGAAAAAAATTCAAAATTTCAAAAACATGGGTTATAGCCCATCGTTTTTTGAAAATTTAATTTTTTTTTTCACCTCGTTTATCATCATTTTTGAACATGGGCTATAGCCCCTACCGTATGGCATACTATAGCACGCCGTTTTTCATCATTTTTGAGGATTTGAAAAAAATTCAAAATTTCAAAAAACATGGGTTATAGCCCATCGTTTTTTGAAATTTTGAAAAAAAAAATAACCTCGTTTTTCATCATTTTTGAACATGGGCTATAGCCCCTACCGTACGGCATACTATAGCACGCCGTTTTTCATCATTTTTGAGGATTTGAAAAAAATTCAAAATTTAAAAAAACATGGGTTATAGCCCATCGTTTTTAGAAAATTTGAAAAAAAATGTAACCTCGTTTTTCATCATTTTTTAACATGGGCTATAGCCCCTACCGTACGGCATACTATAGCACGCCGTTTTTCGTCATTTTTGAGGATTTGAAAAAATTTCAAAATTTCAAAAACATGGGTTATAGCCCATCGTTTTTTGAAATTTTGAAAAAAAGAATTAACCTCGTTTTTCATCATTTTTGAACATGGGCTATAGCCCCTACCGTACGGCATACTATAGCACGCCGTTTTTCATCATTTTTGAGGATTTGAAAAAAATTCAAAATTTCAAAAACATGGGTTATAGCCCATCGTTTTTTGAAAATTTGATTTTTTTTTTCACCTCGTTTATCATCATTTTTGAACATGGGCTATAGCCCCTACCGTACGGCATACTATAGCACGCCGTTTTTCATCATTTTTGAGGATTTGAAAAAAATTCAAAATAAAAAAAACATGGGTTATAGCCCATCGTTTTTTGGAAAATTTGAAAAAAAATGTAACCTCGTTTTTCATCATTTTTGAACATGGGCTATAGCCCCTACCGTACGGCATACTATAGCACGCCGTTTTTCGTCATTTTTGAGGATTTGAAAAAATTTCAAAATTTCAAAAACATGGGTTATAGCCCATCGTTTTTTGAAATTTTGAAAAAAAGAATTAACCTCGTTTTTCATCATTTTTGAACATGGGCTATAGCCCCTACCGTACGGCATACTATAGCACGCCGTTTTTCATCATTTTTGAGGATTTGAAAAAAATTCTAAATTTAAAAAACATGGGTTATAGCCCATCGTTTTTTGAAATTTTGAAAAAAAAAGTTTAACCTCGTTTTTCATCATTTTTGAACATGGGCTATAGCCCCTACCGTACGGCATACTATAGCACGCCGTTTTTCATCATTTTTGAGGATTTGAAAAAAAATCAAAATTTCAAAAACATGGGTTATAGCCCATCGTTTTTTGAAAATTAGATTTTTTTTTTCACCTCGTTTATCATCATTTTTGAACATGGGCTATAGCCCCTACCGTATGGCATACTATAGCACGCCGTTTTTCATCATTTTTGAGGATTTGAAAAAAATTCAAAATTTCAAAAAACATGGGTTATAGCCCATCGTTTTTTGAAATTTTGAAAAAAAAATTAACCTCGTTTTTTAACATTTTTGAACATGGGCTATAGCCCCTACCGTACGGCATACTATAGCACGCCGTTTTTCATCATTTTTGAGGATTTGAAAAAAATTCAAAATTTCAAAAACATGGGTTATAGCCCATCGTTTTTTGAAATTTTTTTTTTTTTTTTCACCTCGTTTATCATCATTTTTGAACATGGGCTATAGCCCCTACCGTATGGCATACTATAGCACGCCGTTTTTCATCATTTTTGAGGATTTGAAAAAAATTCAAAATTTCAAAAAACATGGGTTATAGCCCATCGTTTTTTGAAATTTTGAAAAAAAAATAACCTCGTTTTTCATCATTTTTGAACATGGGCTATAGCCCCTACCGTACGGCATACTATAGCACGCCGTTTTTCATCATTTTTGAGGATTTGAAAAAAATTCAAAATTTAAAAAAACATGGGTTATAGCCCATCGTTTTTAGAAAATTTGAAAAAAAATGTAACCTCGTTTTTCATCATTTTTTAACATGGGCTATAGCCCCTACCGTACGGCATACTATAGCACGCCGTTTTTCGTCATTTTTGAGGATTTGAAAAAATTTCAAAATTTCAAAAACATGGGTTATAGCCCATCGTTTTTTGAAAATTTGAAAAAAAAAGTTTAACCTTGTTTTTCATCATTTTTGAACATGGGCTATAGCCCCTACCGTACGGCATACTATAGCACGCCGTTTTTCATCATTTTTGAGGATTTGAAAAAAACTTCAAAATTTCAAAAAACATGGGTTATAGCCCATCGTTTTTTGAAAATTTGAAAAAAGAATTTAACCTCGTTTTTCATCATTTTTGAACATGGGCTATAGCCCCTACCGTACGGCATACTATAGCACGCCGTTTTTCATCATTTTTGAGGATTTGAAAAAAAATGCAAAATTTCAAAAACATGGGTTATAGCCCATCGTTTTTTTAAATTAAAAAAAAAAAATAACCTCGTTTTTCATCATTTTTGAACATGGGCTATAGCCCCTACCGTACGGCATACTATAGCACGCCGTTTTTCATCATTTTTGAGGATTTGAAAAAAATTCAAAATTTCAAAAACATGGGTTATAGCCCATCGTTTTTTGAAAATTTGATTTTTTTTTTCACCTCGTTTATCATCATTTTTGAACATGGGCTATAGCCCCTACCGTATGGCATACTATAGCACGCCGTTTTTCATCATTTTTGAGGATTTGAAAAAAATTCAAAATTTCAAAAAACATGGGTTATAGCCCATCGTTTTTTGAAATTTTGAAAAACAAAATTAACCTCGTATTTCATCATTTTTGAACATGGGCTATAGCCCCTACCGTACGGCATACTATAGCACGCCGTTTTTCATCATTTTTGAGGATTTGAAAAAAATTCAAAAAAAAAAAAACATGGGTTATAGCCCATCGTTTTTTGGAAAATTTGAAAAAAAATGTAACCTCGTTTTTCATCATTTTTGAACATGGGCTATAGCCCCTACCGTACGGCATACTATAGCACGCCGTTTTTCGTCATTTTTGAGGATTTGAAAAAATTTCAAAATTTCAAAAACATGGGTTATAGCCCATCGTTTTTTGAAATTTTGAAAAAAAGAATTAACCTCGTTTTTCATCATTTTTGAACATGGGCTATAGCCCCTACCGTACGGCATACTATAGCACGCCGTTTTTCATCATTTTTGAGGATTTGAAAAAAATTCTAAATTTAAAAAACATGGGTTATAGCCCATCGTTTTTTGAAATTTTGAAAAAAAAAGTTTAACCTCGTTTTTCATCATTTTTGAACATGGGCTATAGCCCCTACCGTACGGCATACTATAGCACGCCGTTTTTCATCATTTTTGAGGATTTGAAAAAAAATCAAAATTTCAAAAACATGGGTTATAGCCCATCGTTTTTTGAAAATTAGATTTTTTTTTTCACCTCGTTTATCATCATTTTTGAACATGGGCTATAGCCCCTACCGTATGGCATACTATAGCACGCCGTTTTTCATCATTTTTGAGGATTTGAAAAAAATTCAAAATTTCAAAAAACATGGGTTATAGCCCATCGTTTTTTGAAATTTTGAAAAAAAAATTAACCTCGTTTTTTAACATTTTTGAACATGGGCTATAGCCCCTACCGTACGGCATACTATAGCACGCCGTTTTTCATCATTTTTGAGGATTTGAAAAAAATTCAAAATTTCAAAAACATGGGTTATAGCCCATCGTTTTTTGAAAATTAAATTTTTTTTTTCACCTCGTTTATCATCATTTTTGAACATGGGCTATAGCCCCTACCGTATGGCATACTATAGCACGCCGTTTTTCATCATTTTTGAGGATTTGAAAAAAATTCAAAATTTCAAAAAACATGGGTTATAGCCCATCGTTTTTTGAATTTTTGAAAAAAAAAATAACCTCGTTTTTCATCATTTTTGAACATGGGCTATAGCCCCTACCGTACGGCATACTATAGCACGCCGTTTTTCATCATTTTTGAGGATTTGAAAAAAATTCAAAATTTAAAAAAACATGGGTTATAGCCCATCGTTTTTAGAAAATTTGAAAAAAAATGTAACCTCGTTTTTCATCATTTTTTAACATGGGCTATAGCCCCTACCGTACGGCATACTATAGCACGCCGTTTTTCGTCATTTTTGAGGATTTGAAAAAATTTCAAAATTTCAAAAACATGGGTTATAGCCCATCGTTTTTTGAAATTTTGAAAAAAAAAGTTTAACCTTGTTTTTCATCATTTTTGAACATGGGCTATAGCCCCTACCGTACGGCATACTATAGCACGCCGTTTTTCATCATTTTTGAGGATTTGAAAAAAACTTCAAAATTTCAAAAAACATGGGTTATAGCCCATCGTTTTTTGAAAATTTGAAAAAAGAATTTAACCTCGTTTTTCATCATTTTTGAACATGGGCTATAGCCCCTACCGTACGGCATACTATAGCACGCCGTTTTTCATCATTTTTGAGGATTTGAAAAAAAATGCAAAATTTCAAAAACATGGGTTATAGCCCATCGTTTTTTTAAATTAAAAAAAAAAAATAACCTCGTTTTTCATCATTTTTGAACATGGGCTATAGCCCCTACCGTACGGCATACTATAGCACGCCGTTTTTCATCATTTTTGAGGATTTGAAAAAAATTCAAAATTTCAAAAACATGGGTTATAGCCCATCGTTTTTTGAAAATTTGATTTTTTTTTTCACCTCGTTTATCATCATTTTTGAACATGGGCTATAGCCCCTACCGTATGGCATACTATAGCACGCCGTTTTTCATCATTTTTGAGGATTTGAAAAAAATTCAAAATTTCAAAAAACATGGGTTATAGCCCATCGTTTTTTGAAAATTTTAAAAACAAAATTAACCTCGTTTTTCATCATTTTTGAACATGGGCTATAGCCCCTACCGTACGGCATACTATAGCACGCCGTTTTTCATCATTTTTGAGGATTTGAAAAAAATTCTAAATAAAAAAAAACATGGGTTATAGCCCATCGTTTTTAGAAAATTTGAAAAAAAATGTAACCTCGTTTTTCATCATTTTTGAACATGGGCTATAGCCCCTACCGTACGGCATACTATAGCACGCCGTTTTTCGTCATTTTTGAGGATTTGAAAAAATTTCAAAATTTCAAAAACATGGGTTATAGCCCATCGTTTTTTGAAATTTTGAAAAAAAGAATTAACCTCGTTTTTCATCATTTTTGAACATGGGCTATAGCCCCTACCGTACGGCATACTATAGCACGCCGTTTTTCATCATTTTTGAGGATTTGAAAAAAATTCTAAATTTAAAAAACATGGGTTATAGCCCATCGTTTTTTGAAAATTTGAAAAAAGAATTTAACCTCGTTTTTCATCATTTTTGAACATGGGCTATAGCCCCTACCGTACGGCATACTATAGCACGCCGTTTTTCATCATTTTTGAGGATTTAATTTTTTTTCAAAATTTCAAAAAACATGGGTTATAGCCCATCGTTTTTTTAAATTAAAAAAAAAATAACCTCGTTTTTCATCATTTTTGAACATGGGCTATAGCCCCTACCGTACGGCATACTATAGCACGCCGTTTTTCATCATTTTTGAGGATTTGAAAAAAATTCAAAATTTCAAAAACATGGGTTATAGCCCATCGTTTTTTGAAAATTTGAAAAAAAAAGTAACCTCGTTTTTCATCATTTTTGAACATGGGCTATAGCCCCTACCGTACGGCATACTATAGCACGCCGTTTTTCATCATTTTTGAGGATTTGAAAAAAACTTCAAAATTTCAAAAAACATGGGTTATAGCCCATCGTTTTTTGAAAATTTGAAAAAAGAATTTAACCTCGTTTTTCATCATTTTTGAACATGGGCTATAGCCCCTACCGTACGGCATACTATAGCATGCCGTTTTTCATCATTTTTGAGGATTTAAAAAAAAATCAAAATTTCAAAAACATGGGTTATAGCCCATCGTTTTTTGTAATTTTGAAAAAAAAAATTAACCTATTTTTTCATCATTTTTGAACATGGGCTATAGCCCCTACCGTACGGCATACTATAGCACGCCGTTTTTCATCATTTTTGAGGATTTGAAAAAAAATCAAAATAAAAAAAAACATGGGTTATAGCCCATCGTTTTTTGAAATTTAGATTTTTTTTTTCACCTCGTTTATCATCATTTTTGAACATGGGCTATAGCCCGTACCGTATGGCATACTATAGCACGCCGTTTTTCATAATTTTTGAGGATTTGAAAAAAATTCAAAATTTCAAAAAACATGGGTTATAGCCCATCGTTTTTTTTAATTAAAAAAAAAAATTAACCTCGTTTTTCATCATTTTTGAACATGGGCTATAGCCCCTACCGTACGGCATACTATAGCACGCCGTTTTTCATCATTTTTGAGGATTTGAAAAAAATTCAAAATTTCAAAAAACATGGGTTATAGCCCATCGTTTTTTTTTATTAAAAAAATTACCTCGTTTTTCATCATTTTTGAACATGGGCTATAGCCCCTACCGTACGGCATACTATAGCACGCCGTTTTTCATCATTTTTGAGGATTTGAAAAAAAATCAAAATAAAAAAAAACATGGGTTATAGCCCATCGTTTTTAGAAAATTTGAAAAAAAAAGTAACCTCGTTTTTCATCATTTTTGAACATGGGCTATAGCCCCTACCGTACGGCATACTATAGCACGACGTTTTTCATCTTTTTTGAGGATTTGAAAAAAACTTCTAAATTTAAAAAAACATGGGTTATAGCCCATCGTTTTTTGAAAATTTGAAAAAAGAATTTAACCTCGTTTTTCATCATTTTTGAACATGGGCTATAGCCCCTACCGTACGGCATACTATAGCACGCCGTTTTTCATCATTTTTGAGGATTTAAATTTTTTTCAAAATTTCAAAAAACATGGGTTATAGCCCATCGTTTTTTTAAATTAAAAAAAAAAATTAACCTCGTTTTTCATCATTTTTGAACATGGGCTATAGCCCCTACCGTACGGCATACTATAGCACGCCGTTTTTCATCATTTTTGAGGATTTGAAAAAAATTCAAAATTTCAAAAACATGGGTTATAGCCCATCGTTTTTTGAAAATTTGATTTTTTTTTTCACCTCGTTTATCATCATTTTTGAACATGGGCTATAGCCCCTACCGTATGGCATACTATAGCACGCCGTTTTTCTACATTTTTGAGGATTTGAAAAAATTTCAAAATTTCAAAAAACATGGGTTATAGCCCATCGTTTTTTGAAATTTTGAAAAACAAAATTAACCTCGTTTTTCATCATTTTTGAACATGGGCTATAGCCCCTACCGTACGGCATACTATAGCACGCCGTTTTTCATCATTTTTGAGGATTTGAAAAAAATTCAAAATAAAAAAAAACATGGGTTATAGCCCATCGTTTTTAGAAAATTTGAAAAAAAATGTAACCTCGTTTTTCATCATTTTTGAACATGGGCTATAGCCCCTACCGTACGGCATACTATAGCACGCCGTTTTTCGTCATTTTTGAGGATTTGAAAAATTTTCAAAATTTCAAAAACATGGGTTATAGCCCATCGTTTTTTGAAATTTTGAAAAAAAGAATTAACCTCGTTTTTCATCATTTTTGAACATGGGCTATAGCCCCTACCGTACGGCATACTATAGCACGCCGTTTTTCATCATTTTTGAGGATTTGAAAAAAATTCTAAATTTAAAAAACATGGGTTATAGCCCATCGTTTTTTGAAAATTTGAAAAAAGAATTTAACCTCGTTTTTCATCATTTTTGAACATGGGCTATAGCCCCTACCGTACGGCATACTATAGCACGCCGTTTTTCATCATTTTTGAGGATTTAATTTTTTTTCAAAATTTCAAAAAACATGGGTTATAGCCCATCGTTTTTTTAAATTAAAAAAAAAAATTAACCTCGTTTTTCATCATTTTTGAACATGGGCTATAGCCCCTACCGTACGGCATACTATAGCACGCCGTTTTTCATCATTTTTGAGGATTTGAAAAAAATTCAAAATTTCAAAAACATGGGTTATAGCCCATCGTTTTTTGAAAATTTGATTTTTTTTTTCACCTCGTTTATCATCATTTTTGAACATGGGCTATAGCCCCTACCGTATGGCATACTATAGCACGCCGTTTTTCATCATTTTTGAGGATTTGAAAAAAATTCAAAATTTCAAAAAACATGGGTTATAGCCCATCGTTTTTTAAATTTTGAAAAACAAAATTAACCTCGTTTTTCATCATTTTTGAACATGGGCTATAGCCCCTACCGTACGGCATACTATAGCACGCCGTTTTTCATCATTTTTGAGGATTTGAAAAAAATTCTAAATTTAAAAAACATGGGTTATAGCCCATCGTTTTTTGAAATTTTGAAATAAAAAGTTTAACCTCGTTTTTCATCATTTTTGAACATGGGCTATAGCCCCTACCGTACGGCATACTATAGCACGCCGTTTTTCATCATTTTTGAGGATTTGAAAAAAAATCAAAATTTCAAAAACATGGGTTATAGCCCATCGTTTTTTGAAAATTAGTTTTTTTTTTTCACCTCATTTATCATCATTTTTGAACATGGGCTATAGCCCCTACCGTATGGCATACTATAGCACGCCGTTTTTCATCATTTTTGAGGATTTGAAAAAAATTCAAAATTTCAAAAAACATGGGTTATAGCCCATCGTTTTTTGAAATTTTGAAAAAAAAATTAACCTCGTTTTTTAACATTTTTGAACATGGGCTATAGCCCCTACCGTACGGCATACTATAGCACGCCGTTTTTCATCATTTTTGAGGATTTGAAAAAAATTCAAAATTTCAAAAACATGGGTTATAGCCCATCGTTTTTTGAAAATTTGATTTTTTTTTTCACCTCGTTTATCATCATTTTTGAACATGGGCTATAGCCCCTACCGTATGGCATACTATAGCACGCCGTTTTTCATCATTTTTGAGGATTTGAAAAAAATTCAAAATTTCAAAAAACATGGGTTATAGCCCATCGTTTTTTGAAATTTTGAAAAAAAAAATAACCTCGTTTTTCATCATTTTTGAACATGGGCTATAGCCCCTACCGTACGGCATACTATAGCACGCCGTTTTTCATCATTTTTGAGGATTTGAAAAAAATTCAAAATTTAAAAAAACATGGGTTATAGCCCATCGTTTTTAGAAAATTTGAAAAAAAATGTAACCTCGTTTTTCATCATTTTTTAACATGGGCTATAGCCCCTACCGTACGGCATACTATAGCACGCCGTTTTTCGTCATTTTTGAGGATTTGAAAAAATTTCAAAATTTCAAAAACATGGGTTATAGCCCATCGTTTTTTGAAATTTTGAAAAAAAAAGTTTAACCTTGTTTTTCATCATTTTTGAACATGGGCTATAGCCCCTACCGTACGGCATACTATAGCACGCCGTTTTTCATCATTTTTGAGGATTTGAAAAAAACTTCAAAATTTCAAAAAACATGGGTTATAGCCCATCGTTTTTTGAAAATTTGAAAAAAGAATTTAACCTCGTTTTTCATCATTTTTGAACATGGGCTATAGCCCCTACCGTACGGCATACTATAGCACGCCGTTTTTCATCATTTTTGAGGATTTGAAAAAAAATGCAAAATTTCAAAAACATGGGTTATAGCCCATCGTTTTTTGAAATTTTGAAAAAAAAAATTAACCTCTTTTTTCATCATTTTTGAACATGGGCTATAGCCCCTACCGTACGGCATACTATAGCACGCCGTTTTTCATCATTTTTGAGGATTTGAAAAAAAAGAAAAAAAGAAAAGAAAAACGAAATGAAATGAAATAGACGTCTAAAAAACGTCTAAAAATAGACGTCTAAAACACGTCTATTTTTAGACGTGTTTTAGACGTCTATGTTTAGACGTTTTTCATCCCATTTTTAGACGCTCGTCTAATAGCCCATATCGTACGGCATACTGTAGCACGCCGTTTTTCATCATTTTTGAGGATTTGAAAAAAATGAAGAAAAAAAAAACGATGGGTTATAGCCCATCGTTTTTTGAATTTTTGAATTTTTTTTTATCCTCGTTTTTCATCATTTTTTACCATGGGCTATAGCCCCTACCGTACGGCATACTATAGCACGCCGTTTTTCATCATTTTTGAGGATTTGAAAAAAATTCAAAATTTCAAAAAACATGGGTTATAGCCCATCGTTAAAAAAAAAAAAAAAAAAATTAACCTCGTTTTTCATCATTTTTGAACATGGGCTATAGCCCCTACCGTACGGCATACTATAGCACGAACATGGGCTATAGCCCCTACCGTACGGCATACTATAGCACGCCGTTTTTCATCATTTTTGAGGATTTGAAAAAAACTTCAAAATTTAAAAAAACATGGGTTATAGCCCATCGTTTTTTGAAAATTTGAAAAAAGAATTTAACCTCGTTTTTCATCATTTTTGAACATGGGCTATAGCCCCTACCGTACGGCATACTATAGCACGCCGTTTTTCATCATTTTTGAGGATTTGAAAAAAAAGAAAAAAAGAAAAGAAAAACGAAATGAAATGAAATAGACGTCTAAAAAACGTCTAAAAATAGACGTCTAAAACACGTCTATTTTTAGACGTGTTTTAGACGTCTACTATGTTTAGACGTTTTTCATCCCATTTTTAGACGCTCGTCTAATAGCCCATATCGTACGGCATACTGTAGCATGCCGTTTTTCATCATTTTTGAGGATTTGAAAAAAATGAAGAAAAAAAAAACGATGGGTTATAGCCCATCGTTTTTTGAATTTTTGATTTTTTTTTTATCCTCGTTTTTCATCATTTTTTACCATGGGCTATAGCCCCTACCGTACGGCATACTATAGCACGCCGTTTTTCATCATTTTTGAGGATTTGAAAAAATTTCAAAATTTCAAAAAACATGGGTTATAGCCCATCGTTAAAAAAAAAAAAAAAAAAAATTAACCTCGTTTTTCATCATTTTTGAACATGGGCTATAGCCCCTACCGTATGGCATACTATAGCACGCCGTTTTTCATCATTTTTGAGGATTTGAAAAAAATTCAAATTTTCAAAAAACATGGGTTATAGCCCATCGTTTTTTGAAATTTTGAGAAAAAAAATTAACCTCTTTTTTCATCATTTTTGAACATGGGCTATAGCACCTACCGTACGGCATACTATAGCACGCCGTTTTTCATCATTTTTGAGGTTTTGAAAAAAAATCAAAATTTAAAAAAACATGGGTTATAGCCCATCGTTTTTTGAAATTTTGATTTTTTTTTTTACCTCGTTTATCATCATTTTTGAACATGGGCTATAGCCCCTACCGTACGGCATACGATAGCACGCCGTTTTTCATCATTTTTGAGGATTTGAAAAAAACTTCTAAATTTCAAAAAACATGGGTTATAGCCCATCGTTTTTTGAAAATTTGAAAAAAGAATTTAACCTCGTTTTTCATCATTTTTGAACATGGGCTATAGCCCCTACCGTACGGCATACTATAGCACGCCGTTTTTCATCATTTTTGAGGATTTAAAAAAAATTCAAAATTTCAAAAAACATGGGTTATAGCCCATCGTTTTTTTAAATTAAAAAAAAAAATTAACCTTGTTTTTCATCATTTTTGAACATGGGCTATAGCCCCTACCGTACGGCATACTATAGCACGCCGTTTTTCATCATTTTTGAGGATTTGAAAAAAATTCAAAATTTCAAAAAACATGGGTTATAGCCCATCGTTTTTTTAAATTTAGATTTTTTTTTTCACCTCGTTTATCATCATTTTTGAACATGGGCTATAGCCCCTACCGTATGGCATACTATAGCACGCCATTTTTCATCATTTTTGAGGATTTGAAAAAAATTCAAAATTTCAAAAAACATGGGTTATAGCCCATCGTTTTTTTTAATTAAAAAAAAAAATTACCTCGTTTTTCATCATTTTTGAACATGGGCTATAGCCCCTACCGTACGGCATACTATAGCACGCCGTTTTTCATCATTTTTGAGGATTTGAAAAAAACTTCTAAATTTAAAAAAACATGGGTTATAGCCCATCGTTTTTTGAAAATTTGAAAAAAGAATTTAACCTCGTTTTTCATAATTTTTGAACATGGGCTATAGCCCCTACCGTACGGCATACTATAGCACGCCGTTTTTCATCATTTTTGACGATTTAAAAAAAATTCAAAATTTCAAAAACATGGGTTATAGCCCATCGTTTTTTGAAATTTTGAAAAAAAAAATTAACCTCTTTTTTCATCATTTTTGAACATGGGCTATAGCCCCTACCGTACGGCATACTATAGCACGCCGTTTTTCATCATTTTTGAGGTTTTGAAAAAAAATCAAAATTTCAAAAAACATGGGTTATAGCCCATCGTTTTTTGAAAATTAGATTTTTTTTTCACCTCGTTTATCATCATTTTTGAACATGGGCTATAGCCCCTACCGTATGGCATACTATAGCACGCCGTTTTTCATAATTTTTGAGGATTTGAAAAAATTTCAAAATATCAAAAAACATGGGTTATAGCCCATCGTTTTTTGAAATTTTGAAAAAAAAATTAACCTCGTTTTTCATCATTTTTGAACATGGGCTATAGCCCCTACCGTACGGCATACTATAGCACGCCGTTTTTCATCATTTTTGAGGATTTGAAAAAAATTCAAAATTTCAAAAACATGGGTTATAGCCCTAACCTGACGCTGCCAGATCCAAGAAGCTTGCTACACAAATTTGTTTCACAGCTTATTGGGATCTGGGATCACGGAAGCAAATTTGATGACGGGGCATTTCCTTTTTTTCAAGATACTTGGTAGATGATTGGATGGGACCGTCTGTCTATCACCGTGTGGGCGTGCAAACACAACCAATCATATTGACGTGTCTATATAGCTTCACGTCCGGTTTCGCACATATCCTGCCCTTAGCTCACGCTGATTGGTCCGGTACGGAACGGATTTTTGTCAGCTCAACTGCCTGAGAGATCCCAGATGAATGCTGTGTTGTAGAACATGGTTACCCAATACCGCCCTCATCTGGCAGCGTCAGGTTATTATAGCCCATCGTTTTTTGAAATTTTGAAAAAAAAAGTTTAACCTTGTTTTTCATCATTTTTGAACATGGGCTATAGCCCCTACCGTACGGCATACTATAGCACGCCGTTTTTCATCATTTTTGAGGATTTGAAAAAAAATTCAAAATTTCAAAAAACATGGGTTATAGCCCATCGTTTTTTGAAAATTTGAAAAAATAATTTAACCTCGTTTTTCATCATTTTTGAACATGGGCTATAGCCCCTACCGTACGGCATACTATAGCACGCCGTTTTTCATCATTTTTGAGGATTTGAAAAAATTTCAAAATTTCAAAAACATGGGTTATAGCCCATCGTTTTTTTAAATTTTGAAAAAAAAAATTAACCTCTTATTCATCATTTTTGAACATGGGCTATAGCCCCTACCGTACGGCATACTATAGCACGCCGTTTTTCATCATTTTTGAGGATTTGAAAAAATTTCAAAATTTCAAAAACATGGGTTATAGCCCATCGTTTTTTTAAATTTTGAAAAAAAAAATTAACCTCTTATTCATCATTTTTGAACATGGGCTATAGCCCCTACCGTACGGCATACTATAGCACGCCGTTTTTCATCATTTTTGAGGATTTGAAAAAAAATCAAAATTTCAAAAAAACATGGGTTATAGCCCATCGTTTAAAAAATAAATAAAAAATAAAATAACCTTGTTTTTCATCATTTTTGAACATGGGCTATAGCCCCTACCGTACGGCATACTATAGCACGCCGATTTTCATCATTTTTGAGGATTTGAAAACATTTCAAAATTTCAAAAAACATGGGTTATAGCCCATCGTTTTTTTTAATTAAAAAAAAAAAAATTACCTCGTTTTTCATCATTTTTGAACATGGGCTATAGCCCCTACCGTACGGCATACTATAGCACGCCGTTTTTCATCATTTTTGAGGATTTGAAAAAAAATCAAAATTTCAAAAAACATGGGTTATAGCCCATCGTTTTTTGAAATTTTGATTTTCTTTTTCACCTCGTTTATCATCATTTTTGAACATGGGCTATAGCCCCTACCGTATGGCATACTATAGCACGCCGTTTTTCATCATTTTTGAGGATTTGAAAAAAAATCAAAATTTCAAAAAAAACATGGGTTATAGCCCATCGTTTAAAAATAATAATAATAATAATAACCTCGTTTTTCATCATTTTTGAACATGGGCTATAGCCCCTACCGTACGGCATACTATAGCACGCCGTTTTTCATCATTTTTGAGGATTTGAAAAAAATTTAAAATTTAAAATAAAAACGAAATGAAATGAAATAGACGTCTAAAAAACGTCTAAAAATAGACGTCTAAAACACGTCTATTTTTAGACGTGTTTTAGACGTCTATGTTTAGACGTTTTTCATCCCATTTTTAGACGCTCGTCTAATAGCCCATATCGTACGGCATACTGTAGCACGCCGTTTTTCATCATTTTTGAGTATTTGAAAAAAATGAAGAAAAAAAAACGATGGGTTATAGCCCATCGTTTTTTGAATTTTAGATTTTTTTTATCCTCGTTTTTCATCATTTTTGACCATGGGCTATAGCCCATACCGTACAGCATACTATAGCACGCCGTTTTTCATCATTTTTGAGGATTTGAAAAAAATGAAGAAAAAAAAACGATGGGTTATAGCCCATCGTTTTTTGAATTTTTGAATTTTTTTTATCCTCGTTTTTCATCATTTTTGACCATGGGCTATAGCCCATACCGTACAGCATACTATAGCACGCCGTTTTTCATCATTTTTGAGGATTTGAAAAAAAAATAAAAAAATGAAAACGAAACAAAATAGACGTCTAAAAAACGTCTAAAAATAGACGTCTAAAACACGTCTATTTTTAGACGTATTTTAGACGTCTATTTTTAGACGTTTTTTATCCCATTTTTAGATGCTCGTCTAATAGCCCATATCGTACGGGATACTATAGCACGCCGTTTTTCATCATTTTTGAGGATTTAAAAAAAAATGAAGAAAAACAAACAAACTATGGGTTATAGCCCATCGTTTTTTGAATTTTTGATTTTTTTTTATCCTCGTTTTTCATCATTTTTGCTATAGCCCATACCGTACGGCATACTATAGCACGCAGTTTTTCATCATTTTTGAGGATTTGAAAAAAATGAAAAAAAACTAAAACGAAATGAAATAGACGTCTATAAAACGTCTAAAAATAGACGTCTAAAACACGTCTATTTTTAGACGTGTTTTAGACGTCTATTTTTAGATGTTTTTTATCCCATTTTTAGACGCTCGTCTAATAGCCCATATCGTATGGCATACTGTAGCATGCCGTTTTTCATAATGTTTGAGGATTTGAAAAAAATGAAAAAAAATGAAAACGAAACGAAATAGACGTCTAAAAAACGTCAAAAAATAGACGTCTAAAACACGTCTATATTAGACGTGACGTTTTTCATCCCATTTTTATACGCTCGTCTAATAGCCCATATCGTACGGCATACTGTAGCACGCCGTTTTTCATCATTTTTGAGGATTTGAAAAAAATGAAAAAAAAAAAAAACGAAATGAAATAGACGTCTATAAAACGTCTAAAAATAGACGTCTAAAACACGTCTATTTTTAGACGTGTTTTAGACGTCTATTTTTAGATGTTTTTCATCCCATTTTTAGACGCTCGTCTAATAGCCCATATCGTACGACATACTGTAGCACGCCGTTTTTCATAATTTTTGAGGATTTGAAAAAAATGAAAAAAAATGAAAACGAAACGAAATAGACGTCTAAAAAACGTCAAAAAATAGACGTCTAAAACACGTCTATATTAGACGTGACGTTTTTCATCCCATTTTTATACGCTCGTCTAATAGCCCATATCGTACGGCATACTGTAGCACGCCGTTTTTCATCATTTTTGAGGATTTGAAAAAAATGAAAAAAGAAAAAAAAAAAACGAAATAGACGTCTATAAAACGTCTAAAAATAGACGTCTAAAACACGTCTATTTGTAGACGTATTTTAGACGTCTATTTTTAGACGTTTTTTTATCCCATTTTTTGACGCTCATCTAATAGCCCATATCGTACGGGATACTATAGCACGCCGTTTTTCATCATTTTTGAGGATTTTTTAAAAATGAAGAAAAAAAAAACTATGGGTTATAGCCCATCGTTTTTTGAATTTTTGAATTTTTTTTATCCTCGTTTTTCATCATTTTTGACCATGGGCTATAGCCCATACCGTACGGCATACTATAGCACGCCGTTTTTCATCATTTTTGAGGATTTGAAAAAAAATGAAAAAAAACAAAAACGAAACGAAATAGACGTCTATGAAACGTCTAAAAATAGACGTCTAAAACACGTCTATTTTTAGACGTGTTTTAGACGTCTATTTTTAGATGTTCTTTATCCCATTTTTAGACGCTCGTCTAATAGCCCATATCGTTCGACATACTGTAGCACGCCGTTTTTCATCATTTTTGAGGATTTGAAAAAAAATGAAAAAAATGAAATAGACGTCTTAAAAACGTCTAAAAATAGACGTCTAAAACACGTCTATTTTTAGACGTGTTTTAGACGTCTATTTTTTGACGTTTTTTTATCCCATTTTTAGACGCTCGTCTAATAGCCCATATCGTACGGCATACTGTAGCACGCCGTTTACACGTCTATTTTTTGACGTGTTTTAGACGTCTATTTTTTGACGTTTTTTATCCCATTTTTAGACACTCGTCTAATAGCCCATATCGTACGGCATACTGTAGCACGCCGTTTTTCATCATTTTTGAGGATTTGAAAAAAATGAAGAAAACGATGGGTTATAGCCCATCGTTTTTTGAATGTTTGATTTTTTTTTATCCTCGTTTTTCATCATTTTTGACCATGGGCTATAGCCCATGCCGTACAGCATACTATAGCACGCCATTTTTCATCATTTTTGAGGATTTGAAAAAAATGAAAAAAAACAAAAACGAAACGAAATAGACGTCTATAAAACGTCTAAAAATAGACTTCTACAACACGTCTATTTTTAGACGTGTTTTAGACGTCTATTTTTAGATGTTTTTTATCCCATTTTTAGACGCTCGTCTAATAGCCCATATCGTATGGCATACTATAGCACGCCGTTTTTCATAATTTTTGAGGATTTGAAAAAAAAAACAAAAAAAAACAAACATGGGTTATAGCCCATCGTTTTTTTAATTTTTGATTTTATTTTTATTCCTCGTTTTTTTAATTTTTGACCATCCCACTGAGCAATAGCCGGCTATTAGACATGCGTTTAAAAATGGGATAAAAAACGTCTAAAAATAGACGTCTAAAACACGTCTAAAAATAGACGTGTTTTAGACGTCTATTTTTAGACGTTTTTTATCCCATTTTAAGACGCTCGTCTAATAGCCCATATCGTACGGCATACTGTAGCACGCCGTTTTTCATCATTTTTGAGGATTTAAAATTTTGATTTTTTTTTTAATCCTCGTTTTTTTAATTTTTGACCATCCCACTGAGCAATAGCTGGCTATTAGACATGCGTCTAAAAATGGGATAAAAAAACGTCAAAAAAACGTCTAAGAATAGACGTCAAAACACGTCTATTTTTAGACGTGTTTTAGACGTCTATTTTTAGACGTTTTTTATCCCATTTTTAGACGCTCGTCTAATGCATACTGTAGCTTCATCATTTTTGAGGATTTGAAAAAAAAAAAAAAAAAAAAAAAACATGGGTTATAGCCCATAGTTTTTTGAATTTTTGAATTATTTTTAATCCTCGTTTTTCATCATTTTGGACCATGGGCTAAAGCCCATACCTTGGCTTACGGCATACTATCGCACGCCGTTTTTCATCATTTTTGAGGATTTGAAAAAAAATTAAAAAAACGATGGGTTATAGCCCATAATTTTTTGAATTTTATAGCTGGCTATTAGACATGCGTCTAAAAATGGGATAAAAAAACGTCTAAAAAACGTCTAAGAATAGACGTCAAAACACGTCTATTTTTAGACGTGTTTTAGACGTCTATTTTTAGATGTTCTTTATCCCATTTTTAGACGCTCGTCTAATAGCCCATATCGTTCGACATACTGTAGCACGCCGTTTTTCATCATTTTTGAGGATTTGAAAAAAAATGAAAAAAATGAAATAGACGTCTAAAAAACGTCTAAAAATAGACGTCTAAAACACGTCTATTTTTAGACGTGTTTTAGACGTCTATTTTTTGACGTTTTTTTATCCCATTTTTAGACGCTCGTCTAATAGCCCATATCGTACGGCATACTGTAGCACGCCGTTTACACGTCTATTTTTTGACGTGTTTTAGACGTCTATTTTTTGACGTTTTTTATCCCATTCTTAGACACTCGTCTAATAGCCCATATCGTACGGCATACTGTAGCACGCCGTTTTTCATCATTTTTGAGGATTTGAAAAAAATGAAGAAAACGATGGGTTATAGCCCATCGTCTTTTGAATGTTTGATTTTTTTTTATCCTCGTTTTTCATCATTTTTGACCATGGGCTATAGCCCATGCCGTACAGCATACTATAGCACGCCATTTTTCATCATTTTTGAGGATTTGAAAAAAATGAAAAAAAACAAAAACGAAACGAAATAGACGTCTATAAAACGTCTAAAAATAGACTTCTACAACACGTCTATTTTTAGACGTGTTTTAGACGTCTATTTTTAGATGTTTTTTATCCCATTTTTAGACGCTCGTCTAATAGCCCATATCGTATGGCATACTATAGCACGCCGTTTTTCATCATTTTTGAGGATTTGAAAAAAAAAACAAAAAAAAACAAACATGGGTTATAGCCCATCGTTTTTTTAATTTTTGATTTTATTTTTATTCCTTGTTTTTTGAATTTTTGACCATCCCACTGAGCAATAGCCGGCTATTAGACATGCGTTTAAAAATGGGATAAAAAACGTCTAAAAATAGACGTCTAAAACACGTCTAAAAATAGACGTGTTTTAGACGTCTATTTTTAGACGTTTTTTATCCCATTTTAAGACGCTCGTCTAATAGCCCATATCGTACGGCATACTGTAGCACGCCGTTTTTCATCATTTTTGAGGATTTAAAATTTTGATTTTTTTTTTAATCCTCGTTTTTTTAATTTTTGACCATCCCACTGAGCAATAGCTGGCTATTAGACATGCGTCTAAAAATGGGATAAAAAAACGTCAAAAAAACGTCTAAGAATAGACGTCAAAACACGTCTATTTTTAGACGTGTTTTAGACGTCTATTTTTAGACGTTTTTTATCCCATTTTTAGACGCTCGTCTAATGCATACTGTAGCTTCATCATTTTTGAGGATTTGAAAAAAAAAAAAAAAAAAAAAAAACATGGGTTATAGCCCATAGTTTTTTGAATTTTTGAATTATTTTTAATCCTCGTTTTTCATCATTTTGGACCATGGGCTAAAGCCCATACCTTGGCTTACGGCATACTATCGCACGCCGTTTTTCATCATTTTTGAGGATTTGAAAAAAAATTAAAAAAACGATGGGTTATAGCCCATAATTTTTTGAATTTTATAGCTGGCTATTAGACATGCGTCTAAAAATGGGATAAAAAAACGTCTAAAAAACGTCTAAGAATAGACGTCAAAACACGTCTATTTTTAGACGTGTTTTAGACGTCTATTTTTAGATGTTCTTTATCCCATTTTTAGACGCTCGTCTAATAGCCCATATCGTTCGACATACTGTAGCACGCCGTTTTTCATCATTTTTGAGGATTTGAAAAAAAATGAAAAAAATGAAATAGACGTCTAAAAAACGTCTAAAAATAGACGTCTAAAACACGTCTATTTTTAGACGTGTTTTAGACGTCTATTTTTTGACGTTTTTTTATCCCATTTTTAGACGCTCGTCTAATAGCCCATATCGTACGGCATACTGTAGCACGCCGTTTACACGTCTATTTTTTGACGTGTTTTAGACGTCTATTTTTTGACGTTTTTTATCCCATTCTTAGACACTCGTCTAATAGCCCATATCGTACGGCATACTGTAGCACGCCGTTTTTCATCATTTTTGAGGATTTGAAAAAAATGAAGAAAACGATGGGTTATAGCCCATCGTCTTTTGAATGTTTGATTTTTTTTTATCCTCGTTTTTCATCATTTTTGACCATGGGCTATAGCCCATGCCGTACAGCATACTATAGCACGCCATTTTTCATCATTTTTGAGGATTTGAAAAAAATGAAAAAAAACAAAAACGAAACGAAATAGACGTCTATAAAACGTCTAAAAATAGACTTCTACAACACGTCTATTTTTAGACGTGTTTTAGACGTCTATTTTTAGATGTTTTTTATCCCATTTTTAGACGCTCGTCTAATAGCCCATATCGTATGGCATACTATAGCACGCCGTTTTTCATCATTTTTGAGGATTTGAAAAAAAAAACAAAAAAAAACAAACATGGGTTATAGCCCATCGTTTTTTTAATTTTTGATTTTATTTTTATTCCTTGTTTTTTGAATTTTTGACCATCCCACTGAGCAATAGCCGGCTATTAGACATGCGTTTAAAAATGGGATAAAAAACGTCTAAAAATAGACGTCTAAAACACGTCTAAAAATAGACGTGTTTTAGACGTCTATTTTTAGACGTTTTTTATCCCATTTTAAGACGCTCGTCTAATAGCCCATATCGTACGGCATACTGTAGCACGCCGTTTTTCATCATTTTTGAGGATTTAAAATTTTGATTTTTTTTTTAATCCTCGTTTTTTTAATTTTTGACCATCCCACTGAGCAATAGCTGGCTATTAGACATGCGTCTAAAAATGGGATAAAAAAACGTCTAAAAAACGTCTAAGAATAGACGTCAAAACACGTCTATTTTTAGACGTGTTTTAGACGTCTATTTTTAGACGTTTTTTATCCCATTTTTAGACGCTCGTCTAATGCATACTGTAGCTTCATCATTTTTGAGGATTTGAAAAAAAAAAAAAAAAAAAAAAAACATGGGTTATAGCCCATAGTTTTTTGAATTTTTGAATTATTTTTAATCCTCGTTTTTCATCATTTTGGACCATGGGCTAAAGCCCATACCTTGGCTTACGGCATACTATCGCACGCCGTTTTTCATCATTTTTGAGGATTTGAAAAAAAATAAAAAAAAACGATGGGTTATAGCCCATAATTTTTTGAATTTTTGAAAAAAAAGAATTATCCTCGTTTTACATAATTTTGGACCATGGGCTATAGCCCATATCGTACGGCATACTGTAGCACGCCGTTTTTCATCATTTTTGAGGATTTGAAAAAAAAAACAAAAAAAACAAACATGGGTTATAGCCCATCGTTTTTTTAATTTTTGATTTAATTTTTATTCCTCGTTTTTTGAATTTTTGACCATCCCACTGAGCAATAGCCGGCTATTAGACATGCGTTTAAAAATGGGATAAAAAACGTCTAAAAATAGACGTCTAAAACACGTCTAAAAATAGACGTGTTTTAGACGTCTATTTTTTAGACGTTTTTTATCCCATTTTAAGACGCTCGTCTAATAGCCCATATCGTACGGCATACTGTAGCACGCCGTTTTTCATCATTTTTGAGGATTTAAAATTTTGATTTTTTTTTTAATCCTCGTTTTTTTAATTTTTGACCATCCCACTGAGCAATAGCTGGCTATTAGACATGCGTCTAAAAATGGGATAAAAAAACGTCTAAAAAACGTCTAAGAATAGACGTCAAAACACGTCTATTTTTAGACGTGTTTTAGACGTCTATTTTTAGACGTTTTTTATCCCATTTTTAGACGCTCGTCTAATGCATACTGTAGCTTCATCATTTTTGAGGATTTGAAAAAAAAAAAAAAAAAAAAAAACATGGGTTATAGCCCATAGTTTTTTGAATTTTTGAATTATTTTTAATCCTTGTTTTTCATCATTTTGGACCATGGGCTAAAGCCCATACCTTGGCTTACGGCATACTATCGCACGCCGTTTTTCATCATTTTTGAGGATTTGAAAAAAAATTAAAAAAAACGATGGGTTATAGCCCATAATTTTTTGAATTTTTGAAAAAAAAGAATTATCCTCGTTTTACATAATTTTGGACCATGGGCTATAGCCCATACCGTACGGCATACTGTAGCACGCCGTTTTTCATCATTTTTGAGGATTTGAAAAAAAAAAAAAAAAAAAAAAAAAACATGGGTTATAGCCCATCGTTTTTTAAATTTTTTAATTAATTTTTTATCCTCGTTTTTCATCATTTTTGGGGATTTGAAAATAAAAATAAAAAAAATAAACATGGGTTATAGCCCATCGTTTTTTTATTTTTGAAAAAGAAAAAACCCTCGTTTTTCATCATTTTTGACCATGGGCTATAGCCCATACCGTACGGCATACTATAGCACGCCGTTTTTCATCATTTTTGAGGATTTGAAAAACAAAAACAAAAAAAAAACATGGGTTATAGCCCATCGTTTTTTGAATTTTGATTTCTTTTTTTTTATCCTCGTTTTTCATCATTTTTGACCAGGGGCTATAGCCCATACCGTACAGCATACTATAGCACGCCGTTTTTCATCATTTTTGAGGATTCGAAAAAAAAAAAAAAAAGAAAAAAAACATGGGTTATAGCCCATCGTTTTTTGAATTTTTGAATTTTTTTTAATCCTCGTTTTTCATCATTTTGGACCATGGGCTATAGCCCATATCGTACGGCATACTATAGCAGGCCGTTTTTCATCATTTTTGAGGATTTGATTTTTTTTTAAACGATGGGTTATAGCCCATTGTTTTTTTAATTTTTGAAAAAAAAAGAATTATCCTCGTTTTTCATAATTTTTGACCATGGGCTAAAGTTCATGACGTACGGCATACTATAGCACGCCGCTTTTCATCATTTTTGAGGATTTGAACAAAAAAAAACATGGGTTATAGCCCATCGTTTTTTGAATTTTTGATTTTTTTTTTTTTATCCTCGTTTTTCATCATTTTTGACCATGGGCTATATATAGCCCATACCGTACGGCATACTATAGCACGCCGTTTTTCATCATTTTTGAGGATTCGAAAAAAGAAAAAAAAAACGATGGGTTATAGCCAATCGTTTTTTGAATTTTGAATGTTTTTTTAATGCTCGTTTTACATAATTTTGGACCATGGACTATAGCCCATATCGTACGGCATACTATAGCACGCCGTTTTTCATATTTTTGGAGGATTTGAAAAAAATAAAAAAATAAAAAAACGATGGGTTATAGCCTAACGTTTTTAGAATTTTTGATTTTTTTTTTATCCTCGTTTTTCATAATGTTGGACCATGGGCTATAGCCCATATCGTACAGCATACTACAGCACGCCGTTTTTCATCATTTTTGAGGATTTGGAAAAAATGAAAAAATCGTTTTTTGATTTTTTTATTATTTTCTTTATCCTCGTTTTTCATAATTTTGGACCATGGGCTATAGCCCATATCGTACGGCATACTATAGCACGCCCTTTTTCATCATTTTTGAGGATTTGAAAAAAATGAAAAAATGAAGAATAAAAGATGGGTTATAGCCCATTGTTTTTTTTTATACTCGTTTTTCATCATTTTTGACCATGGGCTATAGCCCATATCGTACAGCATACTATAGCACGCCGTTTTTCATCACTTTTGAGGATTTGAAAAAAATGAAAAAAACGATGGGTTATAGCCCATCGTTTTTTGAACTTTTGAAGAAAAACAAATTCCTCTTTTTTCATCATTTTTGACCATGGTCAAAAATTAAAAAAACGATGGGTTAAAGCCCATTGTTTTTTAAATTTTTTAAATTTATTTTATCCTCGTTTTTCATCATTTTGGACCATGGGCTATAGCCCATATCGTACAGGCTTCTCTGTTGTTAGCAAAACATGCTAATGTTTCTCATCCTCCGCAACACCCATTCTCATACACTGCTATAGGCTACTTTTAAGTATGTTGCGGTAGAGAGAACGTCATCATTTTGGACCATGGGCCATCGTTTTTCATAATTTGTTACCATGGGCTATAGCCCATATCGTACGGCATACTATAGCATGCCGTTTTTCACGATTTCGGAGGATTTGGTAAAGTGGTGATAATATACCACCTTGAGCTGTATTTGGGTAAAGTGATGATAATATAAGAACACATTGAGCTGTATTTGGGTAAAGTGATGATAATATAAGAACACATTGAGCTGTATTTGGGTAAAGTGATGATATTATAAGAACACATTGAGCTGTATTTGGGTAAAGTGATGATAATATGAGAACACATTGAGCTGTATTTGGGTAAAGTGATGATAATATAAGTCAGAACACATTCAAGTATCTCAATGTACAAAGTCTCCAAACCAACTTTGATGAGTCAGTGTTGTGTTGCTCTTAAAACATCACTTCATCATTAATAATCAACTATAATCTTTCTCAAACTAAAATAAGACAGACGTTCTCATACATTGTTCTGGGTCTAGTGAACAGAAATCATAAGTAATAAATAGACTTGGTAAACTAACTGTAGGGAGTACAAACACAGTAGAGAACCTGAAGGTTATCATCTATGAAAAGGCAACACAACAAGCAGAAAATTAAAATAAACCATGTAAATACAACACATTGAGCAGAGCACTGCAGGGACTTGAACCCCGTTCTGGTAAACCAGGAGTACCACACCACCAGTGCCTTAGTTTGTTTTGTTGTCATTTACAGGTCCATTATTTTCATCTTTTTATCAAATCCTGCGAAATCATGAAAAACGGCATGCGGTCCGAAACCATGGACTACATTTACTTACACCTATAAACCCCATTCAAACCTATTTAGGTTCATCTTACGGTGGACATGTTTGCCTCATCATCATCTCATCATCTCCATCATCATCATCTCGCTTTTTTTTCGCCATCACTTTTTTCGCCATCGCTTTTTTTCGCCATCGCTTTTTTTTCGCCATCGCTTTTTTTTCGCCATCGCTTTTTTTCGCATCGCTTTTTTTTCGCCATCGTTTTTTTTTAGCCATTTTTCGCCATCCAACCCATCTCATCATCTCCATCATCATCTCGCTTTTTTTTCGGCATCGCTTTTTTTCGGCATCGCTTTTTTTCGCCATCGCTTTTTTCGCCATCGCTTTTTTCGCCATCGCTTTTTTTCGCATCGCTTTTTTTTCGCCATCGTTTTTTTTTCGCCATTTTTCGCCATCCAACCCATCTCATCATCTCCATCATCATCATCATCTCGCTTTTTTTTCGCCATCGCTTTTTTTCGCCATCGCTTTTTTTCGCCATCGCTTTTTTTCGCCATCACTTTTTTCGCCATCGCTTTTTTCGCCATCGCTTTTTTTTCGCCATCGCTTTTTTTTCGCCATCGCTTTTTTCGCCATCGCTTTTTTTCGCATCGCTTTTTTTTCTCCATCGCTTTTTTCCGCCATCGCTTTTTTTTCGCCATCGCTTTTTTTCGCCATCGCTTTTTTCGCCATCGCTTTTTTCGCCATCGCTTTTTTCGCCATCGCTTTTTTTCGCCATCGCTTTTTTTTCGCCATCGCTTTTTTCGCCATCGCTTTTTTTCGCCATCGCTTTTTTCGCCATCGCTTTTTTCGCCATCGCTTTTTTCGCAATCGCTTTTTTCGCAATCGCTTTTTTTTCGCCATCTCATCATCATCTCATCATCTCCATCAACATCTCGCTTTTTTTTCGCCATCACTTTTTTTTCGCCATCGCTTTTTTTTCGCCATCGCTTTTTTTGCAATCGCTTTTTTTTCGCCATCTCATCATCATCTCATCATCTCATCATCTCCATCATCATCTCGCTTTTTTTTCGCCATCACTTTTTTTCGCCATCGCTTTTTTTCGCCATCGCTTTTTTCGCAATCGCTTTTTTTTCGCCATCTCATCATCATCTCATCATCTCCATCATCATCTCGCTTTTTTTTCGCCATCACTTTTTTTTCGCCATCGCTTTTTTCGCCATCGCTTTTTTCCGCCATCGCTTTTTTTTCGCCATCGCTTTTTTTCGCCATCGCTTTTTTCGCCATCGCTTTTTTCGCCATCGCTTTTTTCGCCATCGCTTTTTTCGCCATCGCTTTTTTTCGCCATCGCTTTTTTTTCGCCATCGCTTTTTTCGCCATCGCTTACTTCGCCATCGCTTTTTTTCCACATCGCTTTTTTTTCGCCATCGCTTTTTTTCGCCATCGCTTTTTTCGCCATCGCTTTTTTTTCGCCATCGCTTTTTTTCGCCATCGCTTTTTTCGCCATCGCTTTTTTCGCCATCGCTTTTTTCGCAATCGCTTTTTTTTCGCCATCTCATCATCATCTCATCATCTCATCATCTCCATCATCATCTCGCTTTTTTTTCGCCATCACTTTTTTTTCGCCATCGCTTTTTTTTCGCCATCGCTTTTTTTCGCCATCGCTTTTTTTCGCCATCCCTTTTTTTCGCCATCGCTTTTTTTCGCCATCGCTTTTTTTCGCATCGCTTTTTTTTCGCCATCGTTTTTTTTTCGCCATTTTTCGCCATCCAACCCATCTCATCATCTCCATCATCATCTCGCTTTTTTTTCGGCATCGCTTTTTTTCGGCATCGCTTTTTTTCGCCATCGCTTTTTTTCGCCATCGCTTTTTTCGCCATCGCTTTTTTCGCCATCGCTTTTTTTCGCATCGCTTTTTTTTCGCCATCGTTTTTTTTTCGCCATTTTTCGCCATCCAACCCATCTCATCATCTCCATCATCATCATCATCTCGCTTTTTTTTCGCCATCGCTTTTTTTCGCCATCGCTTTTTTTCGCCATCGCTTTTTTTCGCCATCACTTTTTTCGCCATCGCTTTTTTCGCCATCGCTTTTTTTTCGCCATCGCTTTTTTTTCGCCATCGCTTTTTTCGCCATCGCTTTTTTTCGCATCGCTTTTTTTTCTCCATCGCTTTTTTCCGCCATCGCTTTTTTTTCGCCATCGCTTTTTTTCGCCATCGCTTTTTTCGCCATCGCTTTTTTCGCCATCGCTTTTTTCGCCATCGCTTTTTTTCGCCATCGCTTTTTTTTCGCCATCGCTTTTTTCGCCATCGCTTTTTTTCGCCATCGCTTTTTTCGCCATCGCTTTTTTTCGCCATCGCTTTTTTCGCCATCGCTTTTTTCGCCATCGCTTTTTTCGCAATCGCTTTTTTCGCAATCGCTTTTTTTTCGCCATCTCATCATCATCTCATCATCTCCATCAACATCTCGCTTTTTTTTCGCCATCACTTTTTTTTCGCCATCGCTTTTTTTTCGCCATCGCTTTTTTTGCAATCGCTTTTTTTTCGCCATCTCATCATCATCTCATCATCTCCATCATCATCTCACTTTTTTTTCGCCATCACTTTTTTTCGCCATCGCTTTTTTTCGCCATCGCTTTTTTCGCAATCGCTTTTTTTTCGCCATCTCATCATCATCTCATCATCTCCATCATCATCTCGCTTTTTTTTCGCCATCACTTTTTTTTCGCCATCGCTTTTTTCGCCATCGCTTTTTTCCGCCATCGCTTTTTTTTCGCCATCGCTTTTTTTCGCCATCGCTTTTTTCGCCATCGCTTTTTTCGCCATCGCTTTTTTCGCCATCGCTTTTTTCGCCATCGCTTTTTTTCGCCATCGCTTTTTTTTCGCCATCGCTTTTTTTTCGCCATCGCTTTTTTTTCGCCATCGCTTTTTTTCGCCATCGCTTTTTTTTCGCCATCGCTTTTTTCGCCATCGCTTACTTCGCCATCGCTTTTTTTCCACATCGCTTTTTTTTCGCCATCGCTTTTTTTCGCCATCGCTTTTTTCGCCATCGCTTTTTTTTCGCCATCGCTTTTTTTCGCCATCGCTTTTTTCGCCATCGCTTTTTTCGCCATCGCTTTTTTCGCAATCGCTTTTTTTTCGCCATCTCATCATCATCTCATCATCTCATCATCTCCATCATCATCTCGCTTTTTTTTCGCCATCACTTTTTTTTCGCCATCGCTTTTTTTTCGCCATCGCTTTTTTTCGCCATCGCTTTTTTTCACCATCGCTTTTTTTCGCCATCACTTTTTTCGCCATCGCTTTTTTTCGCCATCGCTTTTTTTT
>NC_139708.1:9837678-9952678 GCF_964188405.1 Protomyctophum parallelum | reverse complement strand
GCATTTTGTTTGAAACTGAGCACTCCTGTGAACTTTGGAAGCCAATCTTAACCAATCAGGATGGAGTGTGATAAATCTGAAAGACCCGTTTCGTTGAATGGCTCTAGAGAGACTGTGTACCAATTTGCGTGATGTTTGGACAAAATCTGTAGGTGTACTGTGCAAAAACTTGTTTTGCACAAAGCGGCCTCCTGGTGGCGCTATAACAGGCCGTTCTGGAAAGTTTGGGGCAGAGGTTCATGGTTGGCATCCAGGGAGTGTGTGTGCAAAATATGGCATCGAAAAACTTGTTTTGCACAAAGCGGCCTCCTGGTGGCGCTATAACAGGCCGTTCTGGAAAGTTTGGGGCAGAGGTTCATGGTTGGCATCCAGGGAGTGTGTGTGCAAAATATGGCATCGACCGGGTTAACGGTGGCCGAGATTAGCTGTTCACGGACACACGGACACACGGACACACGGACACACGGACGGACAGAGTGCAAAACATACTCTCCCCACATGCCTTCGGCCTGGTGGAGACAATGACAAATCCCACTAAAATATCAAACTCCTTGAAATTATAGTAAGGTTGTAAAACACTGCTCTAACAGAAGGACAGAGTGCTGGGCAGTAATATTGTGTGTGTGTGTGTGTGTGTGTGTGTGTGTGTGTGTGTGTGTGTGTGTGTGTGTGTGTGTGTGTGTGTGTGTGTGTGTGTGTGTGTGTGTGTGTGTGTGTGTGTGTGTGTGTGTGTGTGCGAGTGTGTGTCCGTGTGTCCGTGTGTCCGTGTGTGCGTGTGTGCGTGCAGTGGATTGGACTCCTGGGGCAGAGAGTGGACGCACTCCTGTGTCAGAAAGGTCAGCTTCCGGGGATAGTAATATTGGACCTCACAATGTCTGAGCAACCACCACTGACCCAAGGCCAGTGCACACACACACACACACGCACACAGACACGCAGGCACAATGGCACATGCACGCATGCACACACACGCACGCACCCACCCACGCACGCACGCACGCACGCACGCACGCATGCACGCATGCACGCATGCACGCAGAGTCCTACAGATGTGTAATAAACCTGCAGTGAACCAGTAGAGAGGCAGTGGGTTAATTGTTGGCTTCACAGTTTTCATTTCACTGAAGCATGACACGATGCTGAGAACGTAAAAAAAGAAGTCATTCCACGAAACCAGTACGATTTGACCTTTTTCTTTTTGACCGAAAGGATTTACTTTTCTGAATAGCCCACAATATTAAGGACATCTTTAGCTATCAGAAAAACATATAATTTCCCATCTCAGGCATTCAATTAATATTTGTATGTATTTTTGATTTTATATAGAATAATATAGTAACAGGGTGGAAAATTATAACGGGGTTGTGTCAACCCCGTTATTCACGGGGTAGATTTTTTACTCAAGATGGCCACTACTCTAACTTTGGTGATTAAGAGGAGACACATGGCATGCATGAGATTAAGAAATCTGATATATTGTTGAAATAACAAACATAATTCTCACAAATAATTGTTTTCTATATTTATTCCATGTAACGGAGTTGAGCTGTTGAGCTGTTACGACCACATGTGAGAGTATATATAAATTACTCTAAAACATTGTAAAATAAGGTTTGACATTGCCTCTTTCTGTAGCATGTTGTTCAGAAGACTTGTAGAATGCCACTTCCTGTTGGTGATGTCACTAAAGGGCCAGTTAATTATTGTTATGGAGGGGAGAATGACTTGTGTAACGGGGTTGAGTGTGATTGGGGGACATAGCTACATAATGCTATTTTAATGATTAATCATCTATTTATTCAAAAGCTAAACATGACCAGCAATAAAGCACAGATATATATATATATATATATATATAATATATATGTGAATGGCTATGATTTATGGATTTTTGTACATTTCGTCATATCTCAAGTCTACTTTCATCGAAGGCCATTGGGACATGAAAACATTTAATAATAGGGGTGTCTACTGAAAGAAAGCAAGATAATTTCTGATATGTAGATAAAAATCCATGTAATATTTACACAATATTAAGGGAACATTTAAATTGATGAAAAAGCTTTTTAAAAATAATGTTGGTGACTCAATCGATAAAATACACCTTAAAAGGTCAGAGGGACTGCAAATCATACCGGTTTCGTGAATGACTTGACACTTTCATGCCATATATGAAAGCATGGAATCATAGCTTCAACAGCGAAAACAGAAAACAGCGAGTTGAGAAAACAGGCTTGAATTCACTTCTGTTACTTCCTAAAAATAAAGTAATGGAGCTGGGATGTGATGCAACATGTAATGGGCTTGTAGATTGGCTATTCTCACTATTTGGCTTATGAATCAGGTGAAAGAAATGTCCCCCACTCTATTTCTTATGTTCTATGTATCATGTGTTGTAATGTTTCATTTCCCCTAAGGTTGGCATGAATTTACCACATCAACCCAACTGGATGGAAGGATTCACACACCCTTCATCACACAACAAACCGCTCGCACAGTACTGTGCACACACTCACTTTATTACAACCTCTATACCAACACACTCACCAGCAGTCACACCATTCATTCAGACATCATGCATGCAAGCGCACGCCCGCACAGACACACACACACACATGCACGCACACGCACACATGCACACACGCTCGCACACACCATTGCAACATATCACATTACAGGCAAAGTGGTCTGTAGTGGTCTTTCCTGAGGCTTTCCCGAGGGCCAGTTGCTAGGCAACGTGGAGATGTTCTAAACACTTTGGTATAACACTGGGGGAGGAGGGAGGGCGGTACACAGACCCCAAATTTGGTATGAATCTGAGACTCTCAGAGTACAGAGCTTAACGGGACGGGATTTGGTTCTTATCTTTATCATTTAGCTGGGGACCACCTTGGAAACTCCTGAAGGACACCTGACGGTCCCTGGACCCCACTTTGAGAACAACAGAGTTAATGTAAAAATCCCCCCAAAAAAACATCAAGATGTAAGATGAAAGATGCATACAATGTATGGCAGTGCTTTGTTGTCTCCACCAGGCCGAAGGCATGTGGGGAGAGTATGTTTTGCACTCCGTCCGTCCGCGTGTCCGTCCGTTTGTGTGTCCGTGTGTCCGTGAACAGCTAATCTCGGCCACCGTTAACCCGGTCGATGCCATATTTTGCACACACACTCCCTGGATGCCAACCATGAACCTCTGCCCCAAACTTTCCAGAACGGCCTGTTATAGCGCCACCAGGAGGCCGCTTTGTGCAAAACAAGTTTTTCGATGCCATATTTTGCACACACACTCCCTGGATGCCAACCATGAACCTCTGCCCCAAACTTTCCAGAACGGCCTGTTATAGCGCCACCAGGAGGCCGCTTTGTGCAAAACAAGTTTTTGCACAGTACACCTACAGATTTTGTCCAAACATCACGCAAATTGGTACACAGTCTCTCTAGAGCCATTCAACGAAACGGGTCTTTCAGATTTATCAGACTCCATCCTGATTGGTTAAGATTGGCTTCCAAATTTCACAGGAGTGCTCAGTTTCAAACAAAATGCTGCAAATCATGAACACATCGCGTGATTTCCGTGAAATTGTGCACCCACATTCCCACTAGGCCGAGGACGAAATGCCACATGAACAATTTCAACTCAGCCTCAAGGTGGCGCTATAACTGGCCGAAAAGTGTTTTTACCTCTAACTGCACGGATCTGTGGATAACCTGGTGGAGACCTGTGCCCGGAAGGGCACTTTTTCTAGTTTGTCTGTGTTCTTTGTGTTGTCATTTATATTGTGTTTATTTTGTTTTTGCGACCACAGGTCGCATTTACTATGAAATCGTGCATTTCCCTTCAGCTGGTCACCCCAGGCATGACCATACATTATATGGTCTTGCCTCGTGACATCATGTGACATCATCAGGGATGGAGATCCCTGATGTCATCAATATTTAAAAACGCCACTGAGCAACTTCCACTGACATGAATAGCGGGGGGGGGGGGGGGGGGGGGGGGGCTCTATGGGGCAGACCCTATGGGCATAGAGTTAGGGACGGCGGGGCATAGAATTGACCTTATGCAGACCACTCCATATAGACTTTGCATTGCGCCTTGATTACCAAGCCCTGAGAAGCCAGCGTCAGTGATCTTTTCCGGTCACGTGATCGAAACGTGTTACTAGGAAAACAGCGAATTAAACAGTGAAAACATAACTTGTGTATCATGTCTGGGAGGGAAAGAGGTCTTTATCAATTAACTCAGGTAACTCATTAATGGGAGTCGATGTGATAAGTTAATGCCAGGTTTGCCATTGACAGCCCATACATCCAAGCTGGTTGTATTAAACCACATTACATTCACCAACATTGCAGCTGTATGAAAAGCTTGAATTATCCTCTATCTGCAAAGTTTGTTTCATAAAATTCCAACGAATCCAGTGATATCCAACAAGCACTTCCAAACTCCAGTTCAGTGGCCTTGTGGTTAGAGTGTCCGCCCTGAGACTGGGAGGTCGGGGTTCAATCCCCAGCTGTGGACCCAGTGCCTCCCTGCTTGACACTCAGCATCAAGGGTTGGATTGGGGGTATATCACCTGAATGTTTAAAGACCTGTCTGCCTGGCCATGCAGTCAGTGGCCTTGTGGTTAGAGTATATCCGCCCTGAAACTGGGAGGTTTGATCTACGGCCGGGTCATACCAAAGACTGTAAAAATGGGACCCAATGCCTCGATCCCTGCTTGGCACTCAGCATCAATGGGTTGGATTGGGGGGTCAAATCAACTAATCAAATGATTCCCGAGCGGCATGGCTGCAGCTCACCGCTCCTTGGCTGCGGCTCACCGCTCCAAGAGATGGGTCAAATGCGGAGAACAAATTTCACTGCGGCCGGTAACCGTGTGTGACAAATCGTACGACTTTTGAGAGGACCTGTCCGTGTGGGGGCAGATGCAGAAACCGGAGTGCAGCCATTCTGAGTAGCGATTTTTGCAGCTGATTTGATTAACCATTTTTAGCTTATGGGTTTGTTTATCTATTATTGCCCAGCACCAATCTGGACCTTAATTGTAGCCTAATTGGCTATATAATTTTTAATTGGTCATTTAACCCTGACGGCATCGTGTACAGATTTTAGTGGGCCGTTTTAGTACAAATTTGCGTGTATAGTGTCAGTGGGCTGTGCTTTTTTCTGTGTTTGATTATTATTGATTGCTTAGGAGGGAAGCTGTGACTGATAATTACTTGTCTTTCTGATCCCTCAGGCCTCATTCACACGTACCAAACACCAATCAAGCAATGTTTGGTCGTTTTTTTGGGCCACCACAATGCTTTTCCAATGGGAGACACATGGTTTGAAAAAACATTTGTGTTTGATTGCTGATTGCTGATTGCTCCCCGCTCATCAAAAAAAAGGTTTGGTCAAACCATGTGACTCCCATTGAAAATGAATTGGAACAGCAATCAGACATCGCACACGGACCGAACATTTGTTGTGTAGGTGTGTACGAAGCCTCAAGAGGAGCCATTATTGGACCTGTCCTCTCCAGAAGGAGGACTTGACGCTGGATTCTATAAATAAACTGAGGGACTGGTTGGGACTTGGGTTAACATTTTTTATTGTTGCCTCTTTTTATTGTATTAAGCCAGGCATGCTACCTTTTTAATCTTGTTTTCCTAGAACCTGTGTTTAGCTTGGTGTATTCAAGGCCTGGGCTCATATACCCTCTAGGTGCAGCCCTCACATTCTGACTTTGACTTCCCCCCCCCCCCCCCTCATCGAGAAACTGTTGAGCATCGTCACTGTCAAGAAAACAATTATATAGCAAAAACAGCGCACAATGTGTCACATCGTGACACGGTGAGCTTGTAGAAAACCTTTATAGTTTGTAGTTTCTCCTAAATTTCCATTTTGGTATTTAGGAAGGCGATAGTGGAGTTTAAAAGCACCTGTAAGCCGCATGCCAAATTAGTTTGGTATAGCGACATGGACATGCATGTCCGCGGAGTGCAGGCTGCGTCATCTGAGCTCATCTCTCCTTATTCTCCTACGCATCTCTTTGAAATTGTCCTATAATCAGCATAGGTGTGTTTATCTAGCCTGGCTAATAAGCCAGACCGAATCAGCCGTTGGCAACAAAAAATTGCCTCACACGACAGTGTGATTTGAGTCTGGGTTATTAGCCAGGCTAGTGTTTATCTAGTCAAATAAGTTATTTGGCTTGTGCTAGGCATTGTGCGGCGTGCGCGATATGCTCATTCAGTTTCATCACCCCATAGCGCAGAGAATTTTGTTTAATCTGATTTACCGAACTTCCCTTTTAGCTGGATAACATTTCATAGAGACGGCCTACACGCATGATCTATATACGAAATTAAATCCCTAATTTCGTAGTTTACATAGTACTTTAATTAAAATAATGAGCGAGATCTGAGCGAGTTGTGACTCAATGAAAAGACTAGTGTTCTTGGCTCTGTGCGGGCTGGGAAAACATAGAAAAACGGCACTGCTGCAGCACAAGTGAGACTTCAAGGCAGCAACACATCACTCTTCCATGGGCTATAGACCGTAAGGCTATGAAGCAATATAGCACTGGGCATAACGGGCAACGGATAAGGGATCTCTTAAAGGCAATGGCATGTGGCACGGTGATTGGTTTAATTATTGTAACGCCCAAACCACACCTATGCATAATGTAACGGGTAACGGAGGTGTTTTAGGGATTTAAACAGGTGACCAAAATACCAACTTCCCCACTGCTAAATCCCCAAACTGTGAATTTAGACTGCTCGAACCATCCCTATGAATTTACTATTTTGAAAAGCATTTTTTAATAGCTTGTGCTGTAGATTGGCTATTTTAAGATTTCAATTTACAGTCTTTACATTTTAACTTTTTCTTTTTAAGAACACAGCAACTAAAATGGTTAATATATGGAGGGCATCTCCACCACCAAGACCCTTCTTTGGTGTGTCTTTCTCCTTTTCAGTAAACTGAACACAGACTGCAGGCCTGAGCAGCAGGACAGACTAAATGTGCAGATGGCACAGTACAAATTAGACTGCGTCAGGATCGGGACAACTGAGCATGGACCCATCCTCAGGATTTTGATTTTGAACGGTGCTGGATGCAAAATCGTCCCTGAAAACAGTCCATACTCAACCATTCCTTTTTTGTATATATATTTTTTTTATTTTTGAGTGCCTTACGGAGCTGTGTGTGTGTGGGTGGGTGGGTGGGTGCCTGCCTGGCTGGGTATATAAAACAGCACGGTTGTTTTTCACCACCTGTGCGCAACCTAACACACACACAAACACACATGCACATATTAACTGTATATATGATGATTTCAGGTGTGCCATACAGTACAGTGACAGTACAGTACAGTAGAGGGTACAGTAGAGGGACCGGCACACGGTAACTCTGTCATATCTCAACCGTTTCGGACGCGGGGAGGCACGCCAGAACCGGCCCGGCCCCCTGGGCGTGTTCCTGGGGGTCAATATATTTAGTCTTGTTTTGATTTGGTTTTCATCAGTGCATGGAAGGCAGTCGACGAACATTTTTCAACTCACGGATAGATTAAACCAATATTTATTGTAGAATGAGAATACAAGTGTGCATACGATATTTGACTTGGCGTTCGGCTCTGCTGCATTTTCTCCCTGCTCGGCACAATCAAACACCATCATTAAACATTAAGAGCAGGGAGATAGATATACAATAAAACCCCCCATGGGGAACAAGAATAACAGAGCCCACCGGTGGTGCTGGGGTGGTGGTGGGAGCAAACATCACATAACTGGGAACCAAGCAGAAGGAAGGCAGGAATAGCATGCAGACTAGTGAGCTTAAGTAGCCCGCCCAATTGGTCAGCTGACTGCCACATCAGCGAATGACGTGTGGGACTAGCACACACTTACCCCAATTCCAGCGCAAAACGGTTTTGCACTGCGGACAGAATAAGCTGTGATGCGTGTGCGCAGCTGGTTTTTAGACAGCTGGTGGATGGGAATTAAGCTCCACCTCCTTCCGGGAATCTGGCCGTCGAGCAAGTCGTCCGCGGAAGTGGAGCTTTTTTTCCATCCACCAGCTGTCTAAAAACCCGGTTTTGAAGCTGTGCGTAGCCGAAAACGTGCACAGCTCTTTTGATAGTGTGGCAGCACCCTTATACACCCACATAGAAATGCAGCATGTTAACCCCTTGAGTATAGAATGCGCCTTTGAGCACGGCATGAACTTCCTCGAGTGTGACTGACTGAACTAACTCTGCAGGCTACGTCTCATTTCTAGAAATCAACACTGATTGATAGCAAGTCCATTGATTTTCTTTTTACTGACAGCTTCGAATACTTTTGGGACCAGTTAGTACAGTGAGTAAGTGGTATTATCTGCATACATTGACTATATTATAGACTTTTGTGTGGAGAAAAGTACTGTATGATGCCTCTGACTGATGCTGATCATTTACTGAATCTGTTTTAACCTCATCTTTGATCTTTTGGCTTAATGGCTTTTTTTCTTTTTATTGAAAATTCCCAATGACAGCAATCTCAGGGGCATGCAAATAATGCAAGAACTATATGCTGCTGAGCACGCCACGTGACGCAACTCCGTGAGGCAATTCCCAGTTCCCCATCAGCCTCTATAGTGTTCCATCTCTGCTAACCTCCACAATGAGTCATTGCATGGGAGTGTTTAGGTAGCCTCGAGTCTCTTTCGATACCCGGGCCATCAAGCCACCGGCATCATGGCTTTTAACATTTCCAGTACATGATTGATTGATTGATTGATTGATTTATTTATTAAAGTGTCATGCTTCCAAGGAAGCCCAGCCCAGCCCATATATAGACTCACAGGACACTTTTCCATTTCATTTAACAAACAATGATCAAACAAATAACAAACTATTAGTTGGTTATTTGTTTGATCATTGTTTTAAAAACATTGTTTTAAAAACATCCAACTAACATCCAGTCATTATGCCAGATCATGGAAAAAATCACACCTGTGTGAACCGAGTGGTGCAACTCCCCTCTCTCTCTCTCTCTCTCTCTCTCTCTCTCTCTCTCTCTCTCTCTCTCTCTCTCTCTCTCTCTCTCTCACAGGCACAGCACTACCGCTCTCTGTTTCTGGCACCCCCTACTGGTATTAATAAATGCATGCACGCAGCATTACAATTGAATGCCACAGACGAAAAACAGTCTAAGTCCACACTATTGATCCATAATGTATAAATGATTGATACGGGTTCAGGACAACGAGGCCTTTTCGTGGAGGGGTCAGAATGAAATTTGGACTTAGACTGTTTTTCGTCTGTGGTACTCAATTTACAATTTACAATTTAGGCATTTAGCAGACGCTCTTAATCCAGAGCGACTTACATTTAAGCAAGAACAAAAGCATGGGAATACATCACATAAAAGCATTTATCATGAAACATGCGTAGGCCTAAGCTAAGAAAGTAACAGTGGAATATCTATATAATGAAACTATACATACACTATACATATAAACTATACATATTTACTACTATGCTATACATATGTACTATGGCGTGCTATGACTATATACAATACAATTATAGTGCTGTCTACATAACATGCTACATCACCATGCAATTTCACCATGCAATTTCACCATGCGCACACCACTGTGCTCATGACCACTGATAGGCCTACAAACAGGTAGGTAGGTACACGTCACGGACATTGCTGGTTGTAGGAGTACTCAAAAAATATGTGCAAGAGACACACATCCTAAACCCACTATAGGTATGGGTGCTGGATAAAAAACAGCTCACCATGTTCAAAAGATAAAATCTGCACACCATGGTATCTCCCATTCACAAACTGTTTTGCTGATCACCAAAATGTACGGTAGGTACCTGGTGTGCGGATTTTAAGTGTTAGTTATATACATCATTTCAACTGAGAGATGGAACTACCCGTCACTCAACAGCTCCAATCAGATCAGCGTTACCTTATCCGCACACGTTTAAAATGACGTCTTCTCCTTCCCGTCATTCATCTGTGCTTCCGTTCAGGTACCCGCCACCTCCCCGACGCCGCCCAGCAGCAGGCCCACCAGGTCGGCCCCAGGGGGGCAGGCTCAAGAGCCCCCCTGCCTTCGCCAGGCAGGATCCGAGCCGAGGCTCCGGCCCGTCCCCACGGGGGCTCACGCCAAAGCTCCTTCACCATGTCTCCAGCTCCATACTTGTATCAATCTATCTGCAATAAATCTCGCCTACATCCTCCGCATTATGTAATCTCTGTACAGTTGAAAGAACATTATGCCAATTCATTAACACACACGTTTCTGTGTTGTTGCCACTGCTACTGTACTACTGACAGTAGTCCTACTCCGCACTGGCAGGTAAGCTGGAGCCCCCACTGAGAGGACGTAGTTTCATGTATTTCATTCTGGTTTAGACATCGTAGCATCATTATACCAGTCATAATGGGGGTCCTTACTAAACTAAACTAAACTTATAGCACTTAAGGTGCTTGAAGGTTTTTATCTTACTCATAGGTTATAAACATTATAAAAGCCTTGTTCATGTAAAACATGTACAGTCCTTAGGCATTGTTCAAATTACATGTGGTCCCTCCCAAACTTGTCAAATACAGCAGCTTGGTGAAAAGCAAGTGCCCTCTGACGCCATCTTGTGTCTTACAAGTGCTCTATTCCAATTCATAATCATGGTCAAGTTGATTTGATCCAAACATAATATGGCAGTTTAAAACACAAAAGAAAATTAGACATGCAGTATACATACAGAATGTATGTGTAACAGACGTGATCTTGCGTTGTGTTATATGAAGCACCATATATAGACCAGGATCTCAGCAGTGAGTAGATTTATTCTGCACAAAAGACAACGAGGCAATCACTGCTCTGCTCTCACTTGTATACGTTTTCCACATTACATTTGCTGGAAATAAAGCAGATACAGTACCATGAAAACACAGTATGTGTCTTAACAACTTTGGGTACATAAAATAATAAAATAATCTGCAGAGCAAAATAAACACAACCTACCGCTTTCAAAGCCAGTATGAAATAGGAAGCGCGCGGTAGGTTACGTCATTTCCATAAAGGCAACTGCCTGAACTCTTAAGTCAAATTCCAATACCCAGAATCTCGGCTACTTGCTCACTCGCACTCAGTCACTCCAGCAAGGTGGTGTTATGGTGGAATTGGTGACCTGCTGAAATATGTGACAACCGTGTAGACAATCACATAATGTAAATGTGTCAATTGTTGCAGTTTGTTCATTAGCAGAGTTCAACCTAACTATATTTAGGCCATGTATTTAAAGACTTCCATGTAATAGTTGTGTGAACAAGATGGTCACATATTTGGCAGGTCACCAATTTCACCGTCATTTGCCATGCTGGAGTGAGCGAGTGTGAGTGAGCGAGTGGCCGAGATATTGGGTATTGGAATTTGGCTATAGGGCGCGTTCGGAAATGCGCCCTGAACGCAATCTGTGACGTCACCGCCCACCACACTCAACAAACTGACCACATTCCCGGTGCGCATTTCCGAACGCGCCCTTAAAGTCACAGAACACTGGATCACAATACAATATAATGCCTGGGCAAGTGGAAGCACTATTAACCACGTTACATATGCAACACCCACAAGATAAATGTCTGCAGCAACAATTCACCCTTCATTCAGACAGGCGTAACCCAATTTATATTTTGCAAAAGTCAATAAATTAAACAAAAACTCAGCTGTGCATGCGTGCGTGTGAAAAAAGAGAGCACTCACATAGTTTAAAAATAAATAAATTTTTTAAATCATTTTAAAACACAGTACAAAAAAACTTAAAACAATGAAACCTTCTGTTAATGGAAAAAATAATAGTGTTCCACAAGGATGAAGGATTGACAGAGTTTATTAAAGGACCACTTCACCACTTTTCAGCCTATCTTCATATAATAGGTCCTCACTAATAATCATGAAAAAATTGCAAGATTTTTTTCTACTCAGTCTGTCTCATAGGAGGGCTGTGGGCAGTTTAGAAACCGTCTTCCAGTGACATCATCATTAGGCAGATTCTTTTTTAAACAATATTTTTTTACAAAAATATTTAGATTTTCATTATCGTGAGAACGATGGCTTCCATTTTCGCATTGCAACTTTTCAGGACTAGAAAGCCTGCAGTTTCTATTAGCTTGTATTCCCCATCGATGATGTCACTGGAAGACCGTTTCTGAACTGCCCACAGCCCTCCTATGAGACACAGACAGAGTAGAAAACAATTCACCATTTTACCATGATTATTAGTGAGGACCTATTATATGAAGATAGGTTGAAAAGTGGTGAAGTGGTCCTTTAAGAAAAGATGATCATCAGAGTTTTGAGAGCTAGCTAGACTGACTGGCCCCTCCTCCAGGGTAACAGGTACGGTCGCCCCTTTTCCAACTCGTCCCCGCGAAAAGTGAAGACGGTCGGTTTTCACCAACAATAACGATATGCCCAAATGAAGGACACCAGGAGTAGTTACAAAAAACAGGGCAAATTTACATGGCAAACTATGGCTGCTATAAGTCAGCCAAACCGACTGGTCTATAGAGTGGATATTATGACTTGCATTTGTTGTTGTTTTTAATAGCTTTTCCCTCGTTGGCACAATAAAGGCACTGAACTGAGTTGGACTTATATCTGATATGATATTTTGAAACAATAATGCACTTTGTTTTATGAACCACCCAGACTTCTCAGATCATTTGGGATAGGTATGCTTTCTGCCAGATTCAGAGTTTAGTTTTTATGAACTGGAACACTCTTAGGTCTGCTAGAACTCTCTGTTTTTTTTAATCTTGTATATTGTTTGTTTGTTTTTTTGCACAGTGGCCCTTTAATGTTTTGTGTAAATAAGCACAAGCAGATATGCCAGCTCAAAACATATTTTTTCACGCCACGTTCCAAGCTTGTGGATCTACTAAAAACCTAAAAGTTGGAGATATATGGGCGCGTTCGGAAATGCGCCCTGAACGCACTGGTGTGCTCTCTTGTCGTTCATTTATTCAGTGCACTCTAAAATCCAGTGCGCTGCGCACCGGGTGTGCCGAGTGCACGCACTGAGCAACCCTACCCTCAGGGTAGGGTTGCTCAGTGTGAATGGTGTGTTGTAACTGGTCGTTCGTAAATAAGGCACACTGAACGCACTCTGTGACGTCACCACCCACCACACTCAACAAACTGACCACATTCCCGGTGCGCATAGCCGAACGCGCCCCATGTGCAGATCTCAGAAACTTCCGTGCAGTGTCTCCCATTGGCTTAGGCGGCTTTTCAGAGTATGGGGTCAGACTCGGGCAGCCAATCAGAATCATGACTAGGTTGCGCAAAGGTCGCTCTACCCAACAGCAGTGATCATTTTTGCTTTTGTGCGACCCTGTAGTTAGTATGATCAAGTAGGGCATTATGAAAAAACGTTGTAATATAAGTTAGAGAGATCAGAGTGATGACATCTTTAGGATGGAAAATATGTACCATAGCCTACATATTCCCCAAAATAGGGACATAAGGGTTAATGTGGTTAATTGGCAGCCTTATATCTTCATATAATTAAATTGGTCCTCTCTAATTCTTATTATAAGATTTGACCACTTTTCGGTCTGTAGATCTGCTATTGTCTGTTAAGTGTCTCAGATGTAGGCTACCAACAATGACATCATCGGTGGGGATTCCAAGGATAAATGATCTTCCTGGAAAGTTTTGTTGAAACATAATCTGTTGCAGAATCAATAAAAAAAGTCATACAAATTAGTTTTACCACTGATGAGGTCATCAGTATAGGCAGGTGTCACTCACTATACTGTCCTCTATAGAGCGTCGCAGTCCCGCCCCCTTTCAGAACGACAAGTGGCCCAGGAAATGATTCTCTTTTCAAAAAGTATTTATTTAAAGACGGTTACGCCGCGGACAAAGCCAACTTGGATCGTGACAAATGATGACAATAATTACAATGTTTTGGGCCGATCAAATAATTAGTAAGAAGAAAAACAAAACAAATAGTGTTGTATCCTGCCTTTATTTTCTTCTTTCAAATTATTTGATCGGCACAAAATATTGTGTTTGTTGTCATGATTTGTCACGATCCGAGTTGGCTTTGTCCGCGGCGTAACCGTCTTTATATAAATACTTTTTGAAAAGCCTATGGAGAAAATGAATGGTCGTTCTGAACGCTCTATAGTGTTACAAATATGCTGTGTCTGTTTTGAATTATGCTACTTGTCTATAGAAACAGTCCACACTCACAATTTGAAATTTCTTAAAATGTTGTTATCTATACCGCAGCAGCAACAGTCTCTGACAAACTGATGAGTAGCGTTTCGGCTACTCATCCGTAGGCCTGAATAGTCGAAATGTGTGACCGCAGAGCACACTCAGCTCGCGGGACTTCTGTATGAATTATGCAACATGTTCATTATCGACCACCTCCACCCGCCCAGGCTGTCCTTTAATTATGAGCTCTGCTGTGTCCCAGTCAAATATGTTGCCTCTTGCCACCCGCTGGCCAGCATACAAAGCCTTGATAGTGTTAGGACAAAGGACATAGTCCCACATATTGATGTCACTGATCTCTCCCACAAAGCTCTGCTTGGCATCGAATAAATCAACATAGTTGTCAGGATCTTGGCCGATGATAACTCTTCCCCCAGGTTGCACGCTGTGGCCCTTCTTGTAGATCTTACTGAGGCTTTTCTTGCCATCCATGTAGAATGCAGTCAGACCTGAACTGGAGTTCCAGGTGACACACACATGGGTTTCAAGGGGCCCAAGTTGAGGGAGACGGAAGAAGATACCACCTCTACTATTAGAAGATAGGAAGAGGCCCAATCTAATTCACACACAAGGGCACACACACGCGTGCGCGTGCGCGTGCACACACACACACACACACACACACACACACACACACACACACACACACACACACACACACACTCCGAGAGAGAGAGAGAGAGAGAGACACAGAGAGAGAGAGAGAATATTATATAATTTGTTTGTCACTTCGCTACTCAGTCTGGCTAGCCTCCTGTTTGACTCGAATTCCATAACGTCACCTGTTACTTAGCCACGTTGCTGATACGTCATCATTTCTCACTGTTGAAAAGATTAGCGCCAGTGCGAGACTTGAGGGTAAAACCTTCAGATTCACTAGTCCACTATGTCAGATTCACTAGTCCACTATGTCAGATTCACTAGTCCACTATGTCAGATTCACTAGTCCACTATGTCAGATTCACTAGTCCACTATGTCAGATTCACTAGTCCACTATGTCAGATTCACTAGTCCACTATGTCAGATTCACTAGTCCACTATGTCAGATTCACTAGTCCACTATGTCAGATTCACTAGTCCACCATGTCAGATTCACTAGTCCACCATGTCAGATTCACTAGTCCACTATGTCAGATTCACTAGTCCACTATGTCAGATTCGGTAGTACAAAGATCTGCCGGCTGATGTGGAGTGATGATAAGTAGCTGTTGCCTACCTTGGAGATAATAATAATGCCCACATTTTTCAAAATATCCCCCCCATGATAGTGCCCCCATGATATCTATTTTTTAATCTATTTTTGTGAAATTTCCTGTTGAAATATTAAAGAAGAGTACCTCAAATTGCCATGAATTGATGAGAAATATTTTGTTATGGAATGTTACATGGGGTAAAAAATATACCCGGGGTTTAGTGATGGTTTGACAAAATGTGGGTTTAGTGTTCTATAGGATTAATGAATAGGCTGCCCACAGAAATAGCCCGGGGCTGATGTGAATGGGCCCACAGACACATGCACGAGGGAGTTTCATGGGCATTCACGCACATCTGAAGGGGACATCAATACATCAAAAGAAAGAAAGAAAGAAAGCTACCTGTCATCCGTTTCACGCCACACATTGAGTTCATCCCAGAATTGTGTTCGGTATGCAAACAGAATGATGGTTCTCTCTCTGCTCAGTTCCGTGGCCATACGTAGGCACAGAGTGAAGGCTGTCAGGTTCATTGGCTTCTTAGGGGTCATCTCCACGAAGCTGTCAGATGACGGTTCACTGAATATCAGTGACCTGCCTGGACGCCCACAGAACCCTGAAAAGAGGTTTTAAATAATGTTTTTATGTATTGATGTATTTATTTGACTGCAACAGGTCTCAAAGTGTGTTCCGGGGACCCCCAAGGCTACCGTCTAGATAGAAGTCAGCCCAACGAGACAATGTATACCCCTCTCAACTATATTATAGTTGGCATTAGCTTGATATCTTGCTAAACAGGTATATGTACTGCATAGGAATGATTATTCAGATCACTCTCTTTCCTGTAATCCCTCCCCACCTAGTAAAAAGGGGAGGGATTGTTTTAGAACCGGTTTTGAACATACTGTGTGATCAAGGTAGATTATCGTCATATAATATGTAATTTTAGCCACACACACTAAATTAAATTAGAAGGCTCAATCTAGAAAAATTGCGGTAAAATTGCGTACATAGGCCCCTCCCTAATTTGAAAATGTCTATAACGCTTGAATAGTTTAGTCTTCTGCCCCTGCAAGGGAATTCATGTCTTTATAAACGATTGTAAAACATAGATTGGTTACGTAACCAACAACAGCCAATTAGCTACTAAACGTTATGCAAAGCTTACTCCGGAAAAAGGTAAATAATAAAGTGTGACAATAACTATAGTCTGTTTGCCCTTTGGGCAACCACACTAATTAGGTACAGTAGGTATGAGTATAAAAATCACTCCCGTGTGAAGTGAGGGGCGCTCTTATCATGTAACATCAATTATTTACAACATAATGTTTGTTTAAGAAACGGGTGCTAATGTTTGTTTTAGTCCTCAACACAAACATTACATTTATCTTTATTGTGTTTTCTTAAATAAGCATCTATATATATTAATTTCTTTTGCACACAAATATAAAATCCTGTTCCCTCAAACGACATTATTTGAACACATGCATAAGTGAGAATGTACCTGATGCTTGCAGAGGGTATGCAATGAGGAAAAGAGCTGCCAAAAGCCTGATGTTGTCCACAACCGCCTAGAAAAAAAAAGGACAAATAAAACCACTCAAGTCCCATTTTAAATATTTCGTCATACAGTGCTGTCAGTTGTCACACAGCAAACATAGTAGATGGCTAAAGCTTGCAATGTTAACAATGAGCTTGTGAAAATGTATGATGGAGCCATAAGCCATATCTTTCTGCAACGACAAAAAAAAGGAAAGGAGAAAGTGCTGGTTAGATCAGTTCTTTTTGCTATTTTTGAGTACCCTGGTAAACCATCCCGTTCTCGTGAATTGCAGAATTTCTACTGGGAGCTTCAGACAATGTTTTTTTTTTTTTTATCATATCCTTCTATAGCGAGTCTTATAATGACATGCCCAAATTCCAAAATAGTGACGCCATCCCACAATGTATGATCCTGGACAATGCTCCACACATTCTACATTCTACAATGATGTCATACATACCATCGTGTTCCTTCTGTTGATTCTGTTTCATGCTGGGTTTTTATAAGTCGTTTTCAAACTCCTCCCATTTCATAACCAGCTCAGTGGCCGCCTTGTTGGTGTACTGTAGAGAAATAATGATTACAGGGACAATTCTTTTTTTTTAATTAAGTAAGATGTAATGGTGAAAGATGGTTTTCACGAGGTTTGTGCATATTTCCCATCGTATCGTTATTCCAAGAAAAAGAAAGGGAACGGGGGTGGGGGGGGGGGGGGCGAGATCAATAGGCCAGTGGTTCCCAAACTTTTTCATGCCAAGGACCCTAATTATCCTGCGGACCCCCATTTGAAAAGATATGCCAAGGTCCCCCATAAGAGAAGATTTGTATGGCTCTAGCAGTGATTTTCAACCCGTTTAATTTCAAGGACCCCCAGTTTGACATGTATTAGTATACGGACCCCCATTTAATGGCATGTCTATCTCTGGGACCCTAGGAAAAAAAAGTCCTTATGCAAACCTACAGTGGACAGGTGCATCGGATAACTGGAACTGGAGAAGTAGAGAAAAGAGGGATCCCGCACACTGTCTTCACTTGCAGAATTAGATTTAAATATAATTAGATTTAAATTCTGCAAGTGTAAGTGTGTTTTTTCCAATTTATATTGTAAAATCAATTTAACTCTTAGAGTTACAGACCCAGGTCCATTTGGTTCCAAACTATCATTTAGCTGGGGAACCCCTAGAATTCCCTCAAGGACCCCTGGGGGTCCTCAAACCCCACTTTGGGAACCACTGGTATAGGCAATATAGGGTTTAACCTCAAACAAATTGCAACACAAACTCTTTCAACTTTTTTTGTTTCATAAATATGTCACCAATAACATATCAAAAGTCCTAAGAAATCCAAGTATAGTAGGGGAACATATTGAAAAATGACGAAATAGGTTTTCTCTAGCTCTGGTCCATAGCTCTAATGCCATTGCATTTAGTTACTCACCAATACAAAGGCGGGTTGTGTCATTAGAAAGTTTCCTTAGTGGAAGCACTCTGAGCCCCCCAGCACACGTATAAAAAGGTACTTTTTGGCCAGAAAGGTTTTTTTTTTTCACTGGAGGAAAAATATTGTCTATGAGGGTTTTCTCTTGGCAATATCGGTAGAGGGCGGAGTGGAGTAACTAAAAGTTAGTTGTGGACCAATGTGGACCATTTCACCTCCCAGAAATGTGGGTTATACGTACCCCCCCCCCCCCCCCCCGATAGATAGATAGCACACCAGACTAGTCCATATACAGTAGTCATTAACCATAGTCATTACAATTAACCATACTGTAGTCAGCACCATTGCAAAGAGCACATGATCTTGATGACCGCTGTCGTCAATAAATTCCTATAAATCCCATGTCTCACTGCCTGCCCTGGAACCATCTCCCCCTTCCAGGTGAGAAGCCCCATGTGTGCCAGGTGTGTGGCAAGGCCTTCAGCCAGAGCTCCAACCTCATCACCCACAGCTGCAAGTACAGCGTCTACTGGCTGTTCAGCTGCCCTCGCTGCACGCACTCTTTCCAGCACAATGTGGACCTGCAGCACCACCTAGAGGCTCAGTGTAGCTTATGGCAGCACTGTGTACACAGAGTTGAAAGCAGCCTAGCAATTTTTTTGAACTGCAAAGGGTCTCAAACTTTATTGTCTCCACCAGGCCGAAGGCATGGGGAGAGAGTATGTTTTGCACTCCGTCCGTATGTGTGTGTCCATGTGTGTGCATGTTTCCGTCCGTCCATCCGTCTGTGTACAGCTAATCTCCGGCACCGTTAGCGCGGTCGATGCCAAACTTTGCACACACAATCGCTAGATGCCAACAATGAATCTGAAGTTTCCAGAACGGCCTGTTATAGCGCCATCAGGAGACTGACTTATATATTACTCCTGCATATTTCGTTTAAAAATCCTGCAAATCATTACACAGTATCTCTATAGTCAAGTGCTCAAGACAGATCTATCCGATGTTTTATATTCCATCCTGATTGGCTAACATTGGCTTTCAAAGTTTACAGGATTGGCCCGGTTTGAATAAAAAGCCTCAAATCATGAACGCAGCATGCAATTTACGTGAGATCTTTCACAGACGTTCCTACTAGGCTGAGGAATATGGCACCCTTTTCACATTGGCTTATTATAGTGCCACCAGGAGGCCACAACCTGACCTGTCCTGGTGGAGACCTGTGCCCCGAGGGGCACTTTTTCTATAGTTTTATTTATTTCAACGACCCAACAAAATGGGCATTGTCATGATTTGTCACAACAAGTTCAGTCAGACAACTCACGAATAGATTAAACAATATTTATTGCAGAATGAGTAATGAGTGTGCATATGATATTTGACTTGGCGTTCGGCTCTGCTGGATTTCTCCCTGCTCGGCATGATTAAGCAACATCATAAAACATAAGAGCAGGGAGATAGATATACAATAACCTCCCCCATGGGGAGCATAGATAGCAGAGCCCACCGGTGGTGCTGGCGTGGTGGTGGGAGAAAACATCACATACAACCGGGAACCATGAGCAGAGGAAGGCAGGAAGAGCATGGAGTCTAGTGAGCTTAAGTAGCCTGCCCAATTAGTCAGCTGACTGCCGCATCGGCGAATGACGTGTGAGACTTGTACACACGTATACTCCCACATGGGAGTGATTGGTGCAGGCAATGAGATAAGGCAGTGTTTCTGACAGACAGACATTGTTAGAATTATAGTATGATATGAATAATATGTTATATATTATAACCATTTACACATATGATACCTTTTGAAACGGCCATTCTGCATAATGAGTACTTTATGGTACTTTTACCCAAGTATTTTTTATTACCGCACTTTTACTTGTAACAGAGTGTTTCTACATTGCAGTATTGATACTTTTGTATTGATACAGGGGGTGTTCCTGGCATATCTCCCCAAGGTCATGTCACGTTGCCTCATTGTCCTGCGTTATCATGGCGGGTTCAGTGGAGACGAACGCGGCCCGACGAAGACACAACAGGTGTCAGGGAGGGTGGGGGTTGAGGTGTCCGTCACGTACAGAGACCAGCACACTAATTCCATGATTAGTTCCATGTTTTGATAGTTTCAGGGGTTTCGAAGAGACAGTGTAGAAGAGACGCTCTGAGCAGGGAGTCCAGACAGGGAGGGAGAGAAGTCATTTTTCTACATTGGTAAATAAGTTCCTTGTGTCTAGATGACAAAGATCTGGTTGAATAGTTGCAACTCCTTGCAATTATAGTCGCAACTCCTTGCAACTAAACAGTTGAGGTCAACCACACCAATGCAACTCCTTGCAATCATTGGTGTGGTTTGGGCTTACAAGATATCAAGCTACTCTCAACGGGGTGCGCACGCTTTTCCGACACACCAAAGGTCTGAAGCGCGGGGACATGCGATGCGAAAATGCGATGGTCCGACATGCGCTGCTCCCGTGCTTGCGGTTATGGTTAGGGATTGAGGTTTCGGATCAATAGGATGTCGGAGCTAAAGCCTGTACCCCTCTCAACTATATTATAGTTGGCATTAGCTTGATATCTTGCTAAACAAATCTAAAATAAGATTACACAATAGGTAAACGACTAGTCGACTACCAATGGGTAAAATTAGTCTACTAAAATCACTAGTCGTAACACGCAGTTTCAGTCTCAAGCTCTAGCTTCGGTGTCGGGTACGCCTACAAAAGTCACGTGCACAACATGTGCATAAACACCTTTGACGCGCGTTTGCGCACAGCCGCACACACGCGCACACACACACGCCACAATAATCATTTATTTTTGCCATTGCCTTCTGTCTCGGATTTGCAGGAGGAAATCCTGAGGAGAGAGAGAGAGAAGGGAGGGGGAGTATTTCAGTAAACCCCAAAATGATGTATCATATACTGTGTATGTATATATATTAAGCATGTAACGATATATCGTATATATATATATATCGATATTAATCCTGACGATAAGAATCGATTTAAAAAATAAATATATATATTTTTTTAGGGGGGCTAGTGAATTATGGTGTGTGATATGAAATATGAGCTTTAATCATATTCCATCATATTCAAGTGTTTTGGAGAGAAATGAGACTGAGCCACTTTCAGTAGTAGAGCACTGCAGAGGGGAGCTGTGTCTGTGACTGTGCCCAGGTGATGGTCGTTGAGGCTCATTCATATCAAGGAAGGCAATTGTGTCTCTGCACTGTCAAATAGATCTACATCTGTACTAAGATGCCATCAAAGAAAGCTTTTTTACATGTTAACTCGAGCTAGGTTCTAAACAAGAAAGCATGTTTACAGTTGTTGCACAGAAATTAAGTAATTTTACAGAAATGAGACAGACTCCATGCAGTCACTTTCAGTAATAGAGTTCTGTAGACAAAGGGGAGCTGTGTGTCTGTGCCCAGGTGATGGTCGTTGATGCTCATTAATGCATCAAGGAAGGCAATTATGTTTCTGCACTGTCAAAAGTAATGGGGGGGGGGGGAAATTATATATAAAATTTAAAAAAACTGTTTCTGGAAAATATCTTTTGTTTCAAGTATCATGAAAAATCGTATCGTGAACCTCATAGTGATACGAATCGTATCGTGAGTTGAGTGAATCATTACATGCCTAATATACTGTGTATATATATATATATATATATATATATAGCTTGTTTGTTTGTTTGTTGTACGCCATTTTTTCCACCCAGTGTCAATTGTCTAATGTAATCCTGGGCACAACACTGTAATCCTGCTCTTCCAACCTGGGAAGAGCAACGGACTGACCTCATGTTCATTCAATGCATGGCTTTATCTTCACTGTTGGGTGAAAACCTTGTATGTCCGTGCAACACATTCTCCAGGGGGCATCAAAATAACCCAAGTCAATCACCATAAGCCAGTGGTTCCCAAACTTTTTCAAGCCAAGGACCCCCAAATTCATATGCATTTGGCCACAGACCCCCATCTGAAAAGAGTTTGTGCCAGGGACCCCCAGAAGAATATTTATATATAGCCTCAGAAACCGCAGCCAAACAGGAAAAGTGGCATAGGAGTGGAAGTGAATCTTGCATTTCGGTAAACCAATAATAGTGCAGAGGGACGTCACTCCAAATTTGGTGATGTCAGTGTTCTCCGCTGCGTTCAACTGGGGAGGGGAGGGAAGGAGAGGGGAGGGGGGAGGGAAGGCGGGCTTATGGGTTGGTGAACCAATAGGAAGTTGGTGTCGGTTGGTGTCGCCCTCTATGCCCAGAAAAGCATAGGGATCTTTCAGGCTAAGTTGATAATCATCGATGAGTTATTTAAAGTTAAGAGGAACAAGTAGTTACAGTATAAACTTATAAGAAGCACCACGGACCAGGCAAAAACACCCTGCTTGAAATGTGAATTATGGTGCGTCATGTGCACCATTAGAGTATTTTGGTGTAAAGTCAACAGAATGAGTCACCTCTACATAGACGTGTACTCCATCAATGCAGGGGGGATCCAGTTGCCATGGTTACCCTGACTTTGCTCCGCACCGTCCAGCACGCTCAATTTTCTGATTGGTGGAGGCCGTTTCCCTTTATCCAATCACAACACATCAAATGACCCCATTGATGCAAACAACAATGACACAAAATGTTTAAAAACATAAACGAAATCAAATGAATCTTCATCCCCCAAAAATGACTTAATTTCTATCAATGACACACCCCATGAAGCCTTGAATTCATAGAGATTTGTATTAATTTGATGACCGGCAGAGTCTCCTTTTGACCGTCGATGACCCAGTCAATTATTTTTTGTTTGTTTTCCATAACTAGAGTGGTGCCCATGGGGCATCTACAGCGATACCCGTTGGGCACTGGCCGGCCTACTTGTAACAATTCAAGTTGGAAATGCATGTAATGTATTTTATGTGTGGACACCAGGAAGAGTAGCTGCTACTAAGGTAGCAGCTAATGGGGATCCAAATAAATAAACAAATACGCCGCCCTGATATTAGGCGTTGGAGCATCTACAGCGATACCCGTTGGGCACTGGCCTACTTGGAACGATGCAAGTTGGAAATGCATGCCCCAATTTGAAGTCGGTGGGGCGAATGGTTCTCGGGTTGCGTGGATTACACACAGACAGACAGACGTACAGACAAGTACAGAGACTTGCATTTATAGATAGATAACACCATGTGCAACCCAGATTCGGCACAAACAAGGGATTAAATTAATTTCACTCCTATGCCACCAAAATGTGGAACGCCCTACCAACAGTCATTAAGACATGCAAATCCCTTGACTCCTTCAAAACTGCTCTCAAAGGGCACCTACGGACGGCTGCAATTCGAAACTGGCCCCTGTAAAATATGAAACCCCCACCCACAACTGTTTCCCCTCACTGTATATGTTTCTTTTCCCTTTTTACCTCCTATGATGATTTATTTTTTACTATATAGTTGTGTATATTCGTACGTTTCTAAATGTTTTGATGAACTGAAAATTGTGGGCCCTATTGTAAACAAGTGTAATGCTTTATGGTATCGTCCACTCACTGTTAACAGTTTTTGTATTGAGTTGTACTTGAAATGTACTGTAATTCTGCAAACTTTTAATAAATTAATCAATCAATCAAACACAGAGGCCCCCTTTTCCACCGGGGTTGAACCAGTTCGGTTATTTTTCCCCCACCTAATATTAAACCAGTTCAGAGTGTTTCCACTGTTTCCACTGTAAATGAATTGGGTTCAGAACCCTAAAAGTTGGTTCGGAACTGGAACCAAAAAATGACCGCCGGTTCTGTGAAAGCACCAAGGTTCCAAGAATCTAAAACGGAAACAGTTCTACAAAGCTATTTTGGTGGAAAAGATTTCAGAGAGGGAGTCATTACCTGTATGAGTGTAGATGAACCACAGCGTCCCCATCAGGCTGATGCCCAGAGCAAAAGCAGCAAACACAATCCCCATCACTGGACCAGTATCCACCACCCAGTCTACAATACACAGAGTACATTATACTAAAGTATAAATTCTTCACTGGACCAGTATCCACCACCCAGTCTACAATACACAGAGTACATTATACTAAAGTATAAATTCTTCACTGGACCAGTATCCACCACCCAGTCTACAATACACAGAGTACATTATACTAAAGTATAAATTCTTCACTGGACCAGTATCCACCACCCAGTCAACAATACACAGAGTACAAATACTAAAGTATAAATACTTCACTGGACCAGTTGCCACACATTGAATGCTGCCCTCAGAACACATTCCAAGGCATATACAATAAATTTACTCTTGGGGGGGGGGGGGGGGGGGGGGGGGGGAGACACATTTTCAGATGGTGGTCCGCGGGGTCCCTGCTTGGCACTATAAAGTACTGATTTAGAAGGCATTCTCAGGTCTTAATGGGATGAACACAAATAACCAATGAGCTCAATGTGACCACTCCTTACAGTTGTGTTCTGGGCTGGGATTGGCCAGCTGGGACACGGTGGGTGTCTTGGCCCTCTGGCCAGCAGGGGGCGGTGGTGCTCTGCTGCGCTGGGTCACCACCATGGGCCTTGACAGATCCCTGCTCTCACACTGGAAAATACAACATTACATTTGGGTGGATTTGCCATCTATGAAGGTTTAATGACAAATAGAGCCCCATGACCCTCGCAAAAATGTGGGCATAAATTGTGAGAGCGCCATATTATCCAAAATAGACGGGTAAAAAAATTAAAAAAAAAGGTGTGTGTGTGTGTGTGTGTGTGTGTGTGTGTGTGTGTGTGTATACACACAGTATATATCACATTTCCACATTAGCCCTTTAATTGGGCACATTTTCAATATATATTTTTTATTAATTTCTTTCCCAAAATGTTTCAATCTTTTAAAGATATTTTCGAAAACAGTAAAATTGCAAGAAATCTACCAGCTCAAAGCTTGTAGATAGTCTATGTGTGCGTGCATGTGTGCGGCGAGCGAAAAGTTAATATGGAGCCCTTTGAAGTCTAGCATAGAACCCTTGGGTCAAACAGCCACTTCTCATTCAGGAAGCGGTGTGTGTGTGTGTGTGTGTGTGTGTGTGTGTGTGTGTGTGTGTGTGTGTGTGGAGCTGCGTTACCTGCTGCGTGGAGGAGACAGGGGCTCCCATAGGAGGTAGGCGTAGGTCACATGTGCCCCTGTCCCTCCTAGCTGCTTTCCCAGAAGCACACAGACGCACACTGCAGTGCAGGAACTGCACAGAGTCGTTGAAAACGGGCCGCAGGACAAAGCTGAACCGCAGTGAAAGAGTCACCTTCTCTTCCTCTGCTGGCACCTTCCTCCCTTGATTCCGTCTGTTGTCCCTTGCTGTTGTGCCGGCAGTGGAGGCGTCTTTTGCCTGGCGTGCCCGAGCCCGGGCCTGGCGTTGGAGCCGGGAGCCGCTGGGGACATCCTCATTGCCAGAGTCTTTCTCCCTGCTGTCTCCTGCCTCCATGTCCTCCTCCTCCTCTGGTTCAGCATCGTCCGATTCTTCCTCCTCGTTTCTGCTGAGGACGACGGAAGAAGTACTCAGTTATTTACTTAAGTTATACTAGAAGCACAATGTAATCCTGCTGTTATACGAATAAGCTGTATTTGAAATATCACGTGGGTAAAATTAGTGTTGGCATCAAATTAAAGTTACATAGTGCAGCTTTAAGTACGATTTTGAGGTAATTTAACTTAACTAGAGTAAGTTAAATATTAGTAGGAGTAAATATACTTAGTTACCTTCCAGCACTGCTGAGGACGAGCGAGGGGTCCGAGGAGCAGCCGTCCTTCACCAAGGTCCAGAAAGGAGACTTCCGGGGGTGTGAAAACGGTGACACGACACATGACGTCACCTCGACACCCCCGCTAACGGGCCTGTTGACCGACACCTGTAGACAAGAACAACAAAGGTAGGTCTTCTTTTCTTCCCACATCAATTTATTTATGTTATGGTTAACTATCGTCGCTGTCGGGTGGAATCCTCAAAACTGAGCTTGTGTCTCGAGCTTGTGGATCTACTTTTGATACTTTTGTGTGATGCTGTAGTCAGTGTGATCAAGTATGGCGTTAATCTACATATAACGTTACAACGTTCTAAAGGAATCGAAGCTTGCTTTATTCCTTTAGCTTAGCTGAAACAACGTAGACATGGACTTCTGTCATCAGGTACCTTAAATTACTGGGTTGTCATTTACATCCATGCCATTGTAGCATTTAAATCACCCAACACCTTCTTGGTCTATTCACAATCAATCATGGCTAATAACAAGCCATCTGATTTGATTGAAAATTGTATTAACAGTTTGCAGGATGGGTAAATGGTTCTGTGCACGGTTGTGAGAAGTGTATTATAGGCAGGCTGACGAGGTGGAGTTTTTGCATGTTTGTAGAATGAAACGTTTTTTGAGCACCCATCCAAAACAAATAAAATATACGAGCCAATAGATGCACTAGTTGGACAATGTCCACTCAAGACCCAGAAATAGCAACAAAAAAACCAAACTGATGGTTAGTGATAGAGTAATTGCACTCAGAACATGGCACTAACTAATACTGATATATTATTATTATTATCTAACCCTAACCGAACGTGAAGCCACGTTGTCAGACCAATGTGCCGTTGGAATTCTGGTAGCCAGACTTAAAATGCAGTATGGTAGAAGACACGCACACGCACACGCACATGCACACACACAAAGTCACACACACACACACACCTCTACATAGACACGGCGATTAGCAGTGATGACACAGGGGCCAGTGGGTCTGTGCTCGTAGTCTTCGGTGACGAACAGCTTCAGGGACAGCAGCGGGGGACCAGGTCTGTGTCGGGGGGACGGTTGTGGGAGTAGGGGTCCCGGGCCTGGACCCTGGCCCAGCCGTGGGCCCTGCGGTGGGAGTAGGGGTCCCGGGCCTGGACCCTGGCCCAGCCGTGGGTGAGGACGGGCGGGTGGGAGCGGGACGGATGCCAAGCAGCTGAACTGTACGAGCAGAGAGAAGAGGCACTTTGAGGTACTTTTACTTTACTCAAGTATTTCCCACTTCCAATGCTTTTACTTTTACTCCACTACATCTCAGAGGCAAATCTTGTACTTTTACTCCATTACAATAATAATTACAATTATTTGAAAACTTTTGTATTATTATTACAAAACATGCATTACCCACTTTACTTATGCATTTGAAAACTTGAAATGAGACATTCTGCACAATGAGTACTACTTCAAGTACATTTTGATGCCACTACCTTTGTACTTGCAGCATTGATACTAATTAATCCCCCAGGGACTCACCAGGTCAGTGGCCTTTTGGTTAGAGCATTGATTCTCAAAGTGGGTCCTGAGGGTTTCAGGGCATGTTGTTACAGGTATAAAAGCTTTCAGAAATTAGTGTCTCTATAAGCTCACAAGTCACAATGTGTTGCGCTGCGACATGATGTGAATTGTGAGCATGAAGATAGGCTAATTGAGTTATGTATAGTGTATACAGACACACCTGGACCCACACACACACACACACACACACAGGGCTCTCACATGTATGGCCAGGGGTCCTGCCTTCCTCTCTGTCTGGTTGTGTGTGAGAATATTCTGAGGTTGTTCTCTCCATAACAAAACCTAGGGCAGAAAGAGACAGAGACAGAGAGAGAAAGAGAATGAGAGAGATAATTTACAGTTTAGACATTTACTGTAGCAGACACTCTCTCCAGAGTGACTTACAGTGTGAGATCAGAGTGGTGGACAAACAACCAGGTAAATAGTGTTGTGTCAGATCCAAATCTGGACTCCCGCTTGGCGATCAGCAAGGGTTACCGCGACGATTACAGCGTTGGCTATGGGCCGTCAAATAAACCTTGTTTTGACCAGAAATGCCATCTGGGATGGCGCGCTCCATTGATGTTGACAACATCACCTAGCATCCCAGTGCTAATGTAAGTAGCATTATGACTTGATCTATCATAACCACTATAAAAGACCAATTTCCGTGATACTAATTTTAATTGCCGTAGATCTACGTTATTGGTGTTATAATACTTTGCACAATCTTGACAGATCTTCTCTTATGGGGGTCCCCTGGCACAAAATGAGAGATTTGTGCTTGTGACCTATAGTTTATTAACCATTTGTAACTCTGAGAGGGTGGAAACATAACCACATTTTTTTTTACACCCACTTAGAGTGCACTTCTAATAGGTGTTATAGCAGTGTGTGTTACAGTGTTATAAAAGACAGACAGACAGACAGACAGTCCACGGTGTTGCTTTTAGTCATGACAGATACCTCTATAAATATATTCAGTCAGCATCATGCGTCACTATACATACACGTAATGTAATCAGCCACAGGCAGCATGGAACTGAACAGAAAGGTCTCCACTCCACTGACTCAGCAACACATCCCCTGTGAACCAAGGTCCTTAGTACACCAGAGTTAAGTAATATGAAATAACAAAAAACTAGATTTGGGGGAAAAAAAGAAAAATATAATAAACATTAGTTAACTGAAATAAAAAAGAGTGATAGATAAATTATGCGTTTCAGGCCCGCATTGGACGGTCTGGCAATTCTGGCAGATGCCAGAAGGGCTGGGCAGTCACAGGGCCGCGGCTGAGCCAAAACAAAGATCTTGTAATACAAAAAGACAGTGGTGACTGTCGGCTGGTGAAGACCACAAAATGCCAGGGCAGATTTTCTGTGCCAGTCAGTGCCCGATGCATTTACAAAACGAACTAAAATCGTGGAGAAAATGTCGTCAGTTTTGTCTTATTTCAGTGAAATCAGTTATGATGTTTTACCTGTGAATATGTTTTCTTTTTCAATTCCCCAGATTACATGAAAAACTAAAACACTAAATAAACCTTAAAAAACTAAACTAAAACAAAAACAAAAAATTCAAAACTACAATAGGATTGATGTCAAACACACACACCTCCAGGTGTTACAGTGGTATTATTATGGGATGGAAGGCCTTCACTTAGCACACATGCACTCAGATGTACTCAGACGTACTCAGACAGGCAGACAGTGTGATTACATGCAGGAACCATTTGCCTTGCCTTCCACTTCCCTCTGTTTAGCTCTCCTCACTGAGGCTTGTGCTTGTGTTTGACTTTCGTCTGATTTATAACTTTGTCTGCATGCCGCGTCTCGTAACACAGACAAAAGCTGATCTACAAGCTCACACTAGGGGTCTTATTATCAACGATTCAAAATAGATTATATATAAAATAAAATGGTAAATTGTGTATTTATATAGTGCTTTTAAGACGCCAGTGAAAATAGCCGATCTACAAGCTCACAACACGTAGGAACATCGATGCGAGCCTGTGGAATGATACCGGTGGGGAACTAAATCAGGTTTTTTCTGTAAGCACACCTGTTACCACTTGTTATAGTCATGCTTCATGTGTATGTGAAAAGGCCTCTTCTATGTTTGATCCTAAAAGAAGTGTGGGTGGTCTGATTCAGATTATGAGGAATGTTCTTTCATGCTGAAACCTTTCTTAAGTTTGTCAGCAGCACTGTGTGTAGTGGCAGGGTCATTGAATCTAGTGGTTCTCAAACTTTTAAATGTCAAGAATATTTCCTGTAGGCAGAGCCGACATATCTGCGGTGTAAACCTGCACCTCTTCTACTACAGTGAATGGAAAAGTGACTGATGTTAGTCTGCTCAAACGTTACTCTTTTACCTGCTTTTTTTTTTACTAACACTAACTTTATAAAGATGCCCAGAACATTGATGAATGTGTGTAGTTTGTGGCTGCTCCAACAGTGGTGGCAACATTTAACTTTGAAGAGAAACGGAATGTCAAATACACCACACCGTGGTGTCTGAGACCAGAGCTGGCTGAGAGGAAACGGTGAAAGCACTCAATAACTTGGCACTTTCAAGACTCATTACGTTGTACCGGTATTATTTTTGCCCGACTTTGTTCTTCACTTAAACTATATACTGTTTAGTCTTAACTACAAGTTTCTGACTTCAACATGCCTCTCGTTCAATATGAACGGGGGATTATTCAGCGACTTTATCGTAATCATCGGCGAGGTAAGCAAGCAAAAATATGTCTCCCGGTTTTTGTCCGGAACGGAAGGGGGGGGGGGGGGGGGCTTACAAATTGAGTAAAAGCGGCCATATCTCCCCGAGCTTCTATTTTGAAAGAAATCCCGGCGCCGATTGTGTTAATGTGAAACACTTTGGTTGTTGTTTGATTAACATGGCCAGCTTTTGAACCACTCTGTTGGTCGGAGATGGTCATGTCTTCCTCCATCTTGTGTGTGTTGCATGAAACGCTCAATTAATAACACTGGTTTTAGCACTACTGGTGCCATCTAGTGGCAAAACATTTATACAACGAAAATGAATTATAGGACGGACCTGTTTTTTAGGCCAATTTCATTGGAAAAAACATTCTTATATTCTTTCATATTTTGTATGAAAGGTACAAATAAAGTCATTATTATTAGTAGTATTACCATTATTAAACAACTCCCTCTTAAATGTACACTGCTCCCCTCCTTTATCACTCACATTGTGTTTCCCTTGCTTGATTTCCCACCTTGTTCTGCAGTCTTCTTTCTGTCTAACTAATGAGCTGGTTTAAGTTCAAAATTATTATACATTACGGTTATATCTGGTGATTTTTAACTGCCTGATTTTATTGATAGTTTCCTTAAACTATTCACCAATATTGTCACCGCCAGGAGACTATGCCAAGGAAGAAATACCACCCTATATTTTTCAAAGTTGAATTAGTTGTATTTGTTGTAGTTGTATTTAGTTGTTTAGTTATATATCACAGGGAATAGGAATAGGCTTCAATTCCTGTGTTGTTGTTGTTCATTCCTCACCGTGTTCTTGTACAGAACCCCTCTGGGATGGAGCAAGGCCGTGGTCCTACAGGAAAACACCGGGAACGCCAACAGGAAATGGCTGCCGTTGGAGCGTGCCTGGCATTTAGGATCCTCCAGAGTCACAGCAGACACCCACACTGACAAGGTCTGTGGGAGGGGGAGAGAGAGAGAGAGAGAGAGAGAGAGAGAGAGAGAGAGAGAGAGACAGAGACAGAGAGACAGACAGACAGACAGACAGAATGTCACGTTTCACTTTCAAAATGTTGTGAAAATAGTTTAAATAGATGTGTCACATTGTGAGCTTGTAGATCAGCTATTTCAGCTATGTGTGGAATATCGGTTAATGTATGTTTTGTAATAATAATCTAAATCTACTAACTAAAGTTTTAAAATAATTGCAGTGGGTACAGTATTTTACTATTTGCCTTTGAGATGTAATGGAGTATTGAGTGTTTTAAGTTTCATTTAATAATAAAGTCCGGCCAAAATCTCATTCACTTAATGGAAATAGAGACATCTGCTGGACCTTCAAGCGGACCTTCCCTTGCCCGGGCGGTTTGAAGGAGCAAATGCAGGCCCGGATTAACATGAATGGAATTTACTGGAGCTTAAGCGCCAGGGCTCGCAGCTTGCAGGGCCCTGTGCGAGACTATTTCAAATAGGTACAGCTGTAGCTTCCATCAAAACCGTATTCATGGGTCACCAATTTCAATGTAACGCAACACAGGAAACCCAGCTAGTGTTTTTGGTCGTCCAACAGTTTCTTAACCACTCAGTGGGAGGAGACTCAAAATAGCAGATGCAGTGTCGGGGAGCAGCCTAATAACTCTATGGGAGCAGTGGCGATAGTGCTGGCAGTGCGCTGAACGCACGCGCGTTCATTCACTGGGCGCAAAAAGTGTCCTTCTTGATTGTGTTACGCACACACGTGCATGGGGCCTTTTGATTTGGTGTAGCGCCAGGGCCCACGGAGGAGTTGATTCTGCACTAAGCACAATTTATCTGAGTGCAGTGTGATGGTGACCTGTAGGTGGTGCTGGCTCACAGCCACGCTGAGGCGGCCGTCCTCACACTGGACAGTGAGGGCATCCTGACCTCGGCCGGCTCTGCCTCCTCCTCCTCCTCCTCGGCTGAGCCACTGCCTGAACCTAAGCTCCTCCTGCTCCATCACCTCCTCCCCGCCTACTGGTGGAAGCACCTCCTCTAGAGAGAGAGAGAGACAGACAGACAGACAGACAGAGACAGAGACAGAGACGGAGACAGACATATTGTAACCTCGTGGTTACAATATTAATGCTTCTGATGACTTTTAAAGTTACGACCGGCAGATTAGTTACATAATAATAATAAGCGATTCTGCTTCCAGTTCATTTGAGGTGAATTCTGGGATTTTCAAAATAAAATATCCCGTAACTACGGGCGGCATAATATTAGACTGAATCGCGAGCGGGCAGGGAATAAGTTAAAACAATGCAATACTTGATATTGTGTATATTGTCAATTACTTGCATGAGAGGGGAGAGGTGGTGGAGTTAGTTGCTTTAGGAGACAGTTTGAGGGTTAAAAACAAATCCTGAAAATGTTATATTTTTACTTTCCTGACAAATTTACATTTAGGAGGGAGTTAGGTAAGTTTCTCCATAATACCAAAACACTTTCTTACATAAATAATAACAGTAGTAACAATAGTAATTATTAGATTACTATTATGTTATTGCATTGCTATGGATAGCAATGCGATAACATAATATTTATAGATATTACCTAATGAAACATTAACAATCGGATCCACAAAGGTAATTTTTTCATGAAGTAACGACTTTCTGCCTTTCAACATAACAAGGTTTCCACTCAACCCAATAAGTTGTTCGGGACCAAATGGTTGGTTGGACGGACGGACGGATGGACGGACGGACGGACGGACGGACGGACACAGACAGACAGACAGACAGACAGACAGACCTGGCCCGCCCACGGCAAGCCGGATCACAAAGCGATTGGCCAGGTGAGCCTCTGTGTAGGAGCTGGGGCTGGGGAAGCCGTTCTGATTGGCCCACGCTAGTAGATCAGGTGTGGTTGAGAGGTCAGCGTCCAGCACACTGGACAGGGTCAGGTGAGACGGTGATGGGTAGGGGGGAGACACACTGTTGGAGGACTAGTGGGGACACACAAAGACAGAGACACATGCATCAGGACAGTGTCAGATGAGACGGTGCTGGGTAGGCGGGGACAAACACTGTTGGAAGACTAGTGGGGACAGACAAAGACAGAGACACTAGGACAGTGATTGAGGATTATTAATAGGACTAGTTGTTAAATATCCCTAAATATTCAGCACAACAATTGAATGGATTGGAGATGACTTCTTGGGTGGGGTGGAATTGTCAATGATCCCGTGGTGCCACCAGTACGACACATGCCCAGTTGTGTGGATGAGGATACTGTAAGTGGGACCCCAAATAATTAATTAACATTAATATATATATATATATTTTTTAAATCTTGAATAATGGATTTTCATTGTGATAGTGATAAATTAAAGTAGAAAATAACTTAAAGTATACTATGTTATTTCCTCTGATCCAAGATGAAACACAATCCATGGAGTGGTCATTCAAATAAACAGGCTCTGAAATGTTCAAGTGGGCCCTGACCCAGAACGACTAGACAAATGGCTAATGGCCTACCACATACAGCAGTACACTACAGATTAATAGAATAAGTACAATGATCTGAATGTGAAATTACTTTAAATTTGTTATTAATTCATAGCTCACAATCAGAGTTGGGGTCCGTTACTCATAAAAGTAATGCACTACATATTACATATTACTTTTGAAAAAAGTAATGCCTTACATTACTTTATTACTCCCTGGAGAAAGTAACTAGTTACATTACTCGTTACATTATTTTTGCGTTACTCCATAAAATCAACTGAGATGCATTGTCAAATAATTTTCACTGAACTGCCACACACTTAACAAATCTTTATTGGGTTAGGTAACCCAGAATGGAATTGTGGACAAAATCTTATCCTACGACAACAACAATTATATTATATTATATTATATTACAATAATATTTAGTTTGGGGTCTACAACACACGTTCTACAACAAACAAACAGACTGGCAGTGTTGCCAGGTTTTAGAAGAGAAACAAGCAGCCATGTCTATGAAAACAAGCCCAAAAGAAGCCTGACTGGTCTATTATAAAACAAGCCCAAAGTCGCTTATAATAAGCGGACATGGCTACACCCCAACGCCTGCTCTGTCTCTGTGACAGTGGGAGACTGGGAGCTTGCTGTGCAGCGGAAAAGTGCTGCGGAGATTTTAATACCGAGACGACGTAAATGACAGTTATGACACAAGCACTGTAGGCTATATCACAAAAAAACGGACAATGATGTGTCCGGCCAGGTTGAGTTGGGAGGAGGACAGGTGGGTCTAAAACCGGACGTCTGGCCACCCTAAGAGTCCACGACAGTAACGAAAAATGCTGTGCTGCTGATGATCTGACACCGGTTTGACATGTTCTAGTCCGTACTGCGTACTGCGTTGCCAGCGCACCATAGTGTTCATGTTCAACTCATCTCCGTTGTGTGCATTATTCTCCAAAGCAACACTGCTGAAAGCAGCCACATGACGCAAGTAACGAGGCGCCGCAGCGACCAGTAACTGTAGTGTGATTATCAAATTTGGAGGAGTAGTGTCGTTATATTACTCGTTACCGACCAAAGTAGTGTCGTTACAGTAACGAGATTTTCCGTTACTCGTTACACCCAACTCTGCTCACAATACAATAAATGGAAAATAAATGAAAGAAGTGTGTGTGTGTGTGTGTGTGTGTGTGTGTGCTTTCTGCTCCACTCACATGCACATAGACGCTGCCCTGGACACCGTGTGCAGTGACGGCCCAGTTGACTGGTGCTGCACTGCTAAGGATCAGCACCACGTTGTGTGTCCCCGAGTTAGCCACAGGGGGCATCAGGGAGACAACCACCTCTATCTGCAGAGACCTGAGTGAGTGGGGGGGGGGGGGGGGGGGGGGTAGGACCAGAAAACATATTGGCTTCCAACTTTATGCTAACAGTGGCTTGTTAATATAGATTCTTTTTTTTTTTCTTTTCTTTTTTAAGCACAGTGATGTTAAACATCACCATTTAACAATTTAATAAAACAACAATGTAGGTTTAGGTTAACCACATTAACTTCAGCATCCCTGTTTTGGGCACACAAAATATACAAATGCAAAAAATAATAATAAAGATGTCACATTCTTAAATACATTTCTCCGTTTCTCATATGACAAAATAATGATAAGTAATACGTTATAAGTGATTGGGAAAATTCAAAAGCATTATTGCTGCCATGTCAGGTCTCATTAAGACATTGAGATTACATACATGTTTTAAGACAAGAGGCCCTCTCACCCACAGAGCGCAGAGCCGGCCGAGAGCAGCTTGATCACATGCACTTCCTGGTCCCTCACGTGCACATGCGGGTCATTGTCCCGCCTCGCCGCGGTGGGCGCACTACAGCCGTGCACTTCCTGTGTCTGCAGGTGGGACGTCAGGTAGTTGTGAGAGAGGAACAGAGAGCGGAGCTTGCACACCCTGGGCAGCGTTGTGTCTGTGTGGACATGGCGTGGTTAATTATTATAGGTTTGCATTCATCATTTGTTTCTATTTTTTTGAGTGGTGCAACCACTCCTACAACCAGCAATGTCTGTGTCACCTATGTATGTGGTGTTCATGTATGTGACGTTAATGAGCACGAGTATATGACTTATTAGTACCAGTAGGGAGCGCCAGAAACAGAGAGGGTGCAATAGTGCATGCTCTGTTGCCTGCTAATGAGAGAGAGAGAGAGAGAGAGAGGGGTGGGGGGGGGGGGGGGGATTGCACCACTCAGTTCACACAGGTGTGATTTTTTATTTAATTTGGACGTTTTGTCTTCAACTTCAGTTCAGTTTTAAATAGTTTGTAAAAAGGGATTTTCTTGTTTAGCAAACATTTTTTGTTTTAGTTCATTTTAATTTGTTTTTTTCAGCATGTTGTATGGGGTAGGAGTGGTATGTCGCACATGTCGCAATGCGACTCGTTGTGAGATTGTAGATCTGATTATTTTAGTTTTAGTTTATTTAGTTTTGTAAACACAATACAGTTTCACTGTCTCATCCTTTTTTGTAAACACTAATCCAATTTCTTAACCAAGTAACCAGGGAAACCAATTATATAAGATGGGACAAAATTACATTTTGTTCATAATAAAAATTACATACTGTAATTAATACTAATAACCTTGGTACAACAGGTGGAAAACGAAGACAGTACTTTTGCTTTACTTGAGCATGTCCATTTTTGCAATACCTTTTTACTTCTACTTGGACTACTGCACTACATCTCAAGAGGCAAATCTTGTACGTTTTACTCTAATACAATAATCTAAACACTTAAACCTGGCATCCTTATAGGGGAAAGCTTTAGCTGAAAATAGCAGATCGACAAGCTTACAATGTGTTAAAATCTGTCAATTTCCCCACAATTACACAAAACAGAAGATACACTGGTATAGAGCCTTGATGGACTCCACTCAAACATAATAGGGTTTAAGTGGTTAAAAAGGATAACACGAGGCCTCACCCTCTCCCAGGCCGATGTAGACCCGGTTGGCGCGGTCCGTGTGTGTCAGAGAGGTGAGGTTGGCATGGTGCCGCAGAGCCCAGCGCAGTAGCGCCCGAGGACGGAAGGGCAGCGATGGAATGGAATACACACGCAGGTTATGGACGGTGTGGGACTGAACCGTGGAGTTCAGGGACACCTGAGACGCAGGGGAGAGAGGGAGTCTGAGCCCTACTATCTAGTTTACTTGATCCATTTGTCACTCTGAGAGCGAGCAAATGTTACCAAATGGAACCGTAAGGGCCCACATTTGCACCCTCTCAGAGTTAAATTAGAATAATCAGTAGTGTAATTACAGTGATATATGGTTTCTATCAGGACCTCTTAAATACATATTTTAACTTTATCTTTGAAAATTTACACCCGACTTGATCATACAAGCGTCACACAAAAGCTTCAAAAGTAGCAGATATACAAGCTCGAAACCCGGTCCGAGTCCAGTATAAATACAGTAAATTTCAATATGCTGCCTAATAAGAGTCGGTATGGTGACTTTATACATTGTCAGATACTTGAATGTGTTCTTATAGTATCATCATTTTACCCAAATACAGCTCAAGTGGAGTTAGGAGCTGTTTTTTGACCATATTTTGTCAAAGAACAAGTTTGAGGATCGAATGGAGTTAGGAGGTTTAGTCAGAAGCGGGTTGTAAAACCCACACACAGAAGTAAAGGATGTTCAATAGCACTGATACTGATTTAAATTTAAATTGAAATAACAAGGCAAAAAAAAATAGAGAATACTGTTTTCTGCCCAACATCACTGAAAGACGACGATATGTTAAGTTTGTTTTAACCATTAATCAAACAGAAATGCACAACATTGTATGTACGTATATTTTGCCTCAAGTACATTTTTATTACTGGATTTTAACTTGTAACTGTAGCATTTCTATATTGCTGTATTCATACATTAATGTACTTTTACTCAAGTAAAAAAAAATCACAGCTGTGTGAACTGAGCTGTTACTGTTTCTTTCTACTCCAGACCCCCAGGAACGCACCCAGGGCTTGTACTGTAGTATACTCTGTGCCACTTTACTCTGTACTGTAGGCCTACTAGTGGCCACTTTAGGTGTTGCAGCTGTCCGTGCTTGGACACAGAGACAGACACGTACCTAGACATAGGGACACACATAGCTGCGTAATGGAGCGGAGGCACCGCTCAACACTGAGTATACCTGCACCACCAAAGGGAGGTGTGGAGGCAGCCGCTCTGCTTGCAGCCACCAGCTGACTGGCTGCTGGGAGCTGAGCACCAGGACACAGGCTCTGTGGGGGCCAGGGGACGCAGGAGGGGACACAGGCTTCAGGACCACAGTCACCTGCAGACACCCAGAGAGACAGTAGGAGGGATCCTATATACTATAACTATAGCAAAATACAGTATTTAAAATGTTTTGTGACAGCCAGGGACCCGGAAGAGAAGATTTGTGAAAAGAAATGTCTAAATTATTCAAGATTTCCAATATTTTCAACATAAGAATTTTTTTTTTTATAACATAAAATATGGATCAAGTGGTTAAATGGCCAAAAGGCCCAAAAATATCTTAATAATAAATAAAATGCAATGATTTATTAACAAATTTAGCTGGGGACCCCTCTGGAACAGCACTGATATAGCAACAAACGTTTTTCAGAAAACTCAGGTTTTAATGGGAACAGAATAATAAAGAGGACCTTGTGCAGTAAATCCTGTAGGAAGTGATTAGCACTGTTTGTTGATCACTCACATGTATAATTGTGTATTTTTCTTATGCTATGTTGATGAATTGAATACATAGTCCCCAGGACTTATTTGTGTTATCGTTTTAACTTGAATGTCTTACTGTACCACCCGCTGTTTACATTTAGGATCCCTGGTCACTTTGAGAACCATATAGCTCAAATCTAAAATGACACGGATGCCTTCCCGGATTGAATGGGTTGAACAAAAACAGAGGTTAAGTCCAGTGGAACCTGGCCCAGGCCGTAGCGTAACGGTCTGGGCACCGGACTGGTGATCCAGTCGCGGTGTGCCGCGGGTTCGACTCCCGGACCCGACACGGCCTTTACCGCATGTCATCCCCCCATCTCTCTCCCGTTTCCTGTCAGCCTACTTTCTATCCCTTAAAAAATCAATAAAGGCGTAAGCCGCAAAAAAATATCTTAAAAAAAAAAAAAAAAGTCCAGTGGAACCTGATGGTCGTCCTTGGCGTTCGTCGCTGCTCTCCCCACTGCGATAACGTGAGTCTCTTTCTCGCCACTCTCCCTGGCGGCACAGCCAGGCCCGGCCTCGAACTGCTCCAACAGAGCCTGGACCGGGTGACGTGTCCCCACAGGGGACACGGAGCACCGCATCCCCCCACCACTCTGAGCTGACAGACAGACAGAATGAATGAATGCATAAATTAGCAAACAAACAAACAAATAAAGAAACTAACTTGTTAAAAAGCGGGTGATAGTGGGTGAATTCACCAAATTGTGGCCGGGTCCTATTTACATATTATTGAGGCAGAAACCTCCTATCTCCATATTCTAACTTTTTGTGTTTTTTGGTAAATGAAAGAAAGCCCTACTTGATCATACTAATAGCGTCGGTCATACAAAAGCATCAAAAGTAGCGAATCCACAAGCTCGAAACACAGGGAACTGAGCGAAGTGTTTCGAGCTTGTAGATATGCTACTTTCACTCACTTTGTTTTCTAATTTGAAACCTGAAAAGTAACAGTTTTGAACATAATGAGGTTTTCACCCGACTGATAGTCTACTGCAGTATATATTGGGGCACTACTTAACTTCTGCCCACAGGGGAGTGCCACAAAATGTGAATATAGCTGCACAGTTTGAGCAAAGAAGTCGTAGCTATAAATAATATGCTGCATGACTATCTTAACTGCTTTGTGACTCATGCATACATTCCTACATCCTTCAAACAACTATTATGACTTTTATTGATTTCACAATAGTACAACTATAGTCTTTCTGTTTGCCTAGAATAGATACATTTGTTACTAGGTCATGTTGTGGTTGGAGTACAGTACATACAGTATGTCATTTGGTGTCATTCATTTATAGAACAGAACAAGGATATAAAACAGCATAGAACAGGATATAAACATTATTTTAGCCTGCATGGGAACCATGACTAATCTGACAGGGCGAAATAATTTGCTCTTTGTGTTTCAGTCTGGCCATGCCAGGCTAACGTTATTAATGTGTATGGCAGTGGTTCAGCAACTTGCAATGGGACAGGTTTTCAAGATACTAACAAGGGACCAGTGCCCATGTACCCGTCAAACTACTTCAAAAGAGCGAGTAACGCCCACGCCAATGGGCACAACACCTACAGTCTACAGTGTTCGGCATAAACATTACTTACTTCCTTAAGCAATGGGGATTAATTAATTCTACTACTACTACTACTACACCACCAAAATGTGGAGTGCCCTACCAGCAGCCAACAAAAAGTGTGACTTTTGTTTAAAAGAGCACCAATTTGCACCAACTGGTCTTCTAGCTTGCCAAAGGAAATTACCCCCCAACCCCCATTGTTTTTGTGTAACTTTTACTGCTAGTAATATTGATGATTTCTTGTATAATTATTAATTAGCCTATTGTATGTCTTGATATATTGATGAATTGAATACATAGGAGTAGGACAACAATGGTGGTACTCTTGTCGTTTTCACATTTATGTCTAAAAAGTATTCAATATTCAATCAATCAAACTCTTGGGAGTTAAAGCTCCAGATATGACTCCAGACCGGACTAATAATAATTTGGCTGGGGACCTCCATGCCTCCATGGTCCCTACCCTCTTTGAGAACTACTGGTGTATGGGTTTTATAATATCATATTATATTCCTGTTGTTTATTGTTTTGTTATTGTTACTTGTGCAAGCAGAGTGAGCAAGTACTGCGATCGGCTGGGTATGCATGCATGTCGTGACCACTGTTCTTGATGACGTAACTAAAGTATGTTTCAAGGTTGGTATAAGGTCAATAAGGCGTATTTCGGTGTTCTACATTGGCCAATAGGGGACCACCATTCTTGGTGACGTAACTAATGTACGTTTCAAGGTTGTATATAAAGGGTGTAAAAGTAGGCATACAGATACATGGCCTACTTGTGCGCAAGCAGAGTGCGCAAGTACTGCGATCAGCTGGGTATGTATATGTGTCGGTGTCCTCCAACAGCCAACATCCAATAAGGGACCACCATTTTTGGTGACGTAACTAGGTACGTTTCAAGGTTGGTATTAGGTCAATAATAATGTCTAAAGGATTTAGAATAGCAGAGAGCTCTAGGACTCAGAGCAGCAGTCGTACCCAGACAGCAGAGAGCTCTAGGACTCCGAGTAGCAGTCGTACCCAGACAGAGAGCTCTAGGGACTCAGAGCAGAAGTCGTACACCAGACAGCAGCAGAGAGCTTTGGGACTCAGAGCAGCAGTCGTACCAGCAGTGGTGAGCGCACCTCATGGTGCACTCTGCTTGCGCACAAGTAGGCCATACATGGCCTCCCTTTGTGCGAAGCGCAAGATGGCAGCTCGACAGAGTGCATTTCTAGTTTGTATTGTCCCTTACCTGTTGTTTTCTTTGCCATTAGGAGGAGACAGAGAATGGTCCACAGAGTGTCTGGCAGGGGTGCCATCATCAGCATGGTTTACTACAACTACAGCAAAAATAGCCTTTACCACTATCCTATCAAAGGATAAAGTAAAGACAGTCATATACTACATCAATTCAAAATGTTACACATGCCATGCCATCAAGTAAACTGAAGAGCACTTAAGAGCAACTTTAGCAAGAGTATAATTTTACTCAGAAACAAAATAGGCCTAATGGCTATAGCTTACTCTCTCAACTTTTCAATCACCTTATAACTTAAATGCATGTGAATGTAGATCTGTCCACAGTCAGACAGAGAAGTCCACAGAGAAGAAAAACAAGACCAATAAAAATCAGGCACAAATTATGAACATCCCCTATAGCTGCATCAAAAAAAAGTGACATTTTATTGATCCTACATCTTTCATTTGTAGCCTAGCTATTGTGATAATGCTTTAGGCTGCCGATTGGTGAAACCTTCCCTGCGCAGACACTCTCAGACAGTGTTGTGCATCGGGTCGGACAGCCAGAACCACAGGTATGCATGCGGTTGTCTGTCCAGTAGGCTACCGGCCTATAGTTTTAGGACTGGCTCAGTCTGGCTGCAATATACTTAAAACTCATGATAGAAACAGCTGGACCGAGATTATTTGATTATTCCTAATAGCTAAACAAAAAAAGGAGAGGGAGAAAGATATAGCTAGGCTACTGTTCGAAAGATCGAAAAAAAGAGAAAAAAAAAGACTCCAGCAACAGATAATAGTTTGTTGGATGCTCATTTGTCAATATACAATGAATAAAAGTGCATCTTCTATCCCCAACAAGCAAACAATTCAAAACGATCGGTAATGTTACATGTTGTATAATAAAATAATGATATGCAGCCGAAAACGTAAACCAAAACAAGACAACTCACCTGTCAAAGGACGAACTGATTTTGTCGCTCCTCAAACTGCTGTGTGGAGTTTTGACAACAAAAACGCATGCAGTGCGTCTCTCTCTCTCGCTCCCTCTCTCTGACAGCTTGACTACATTTGCGAGTCAAGTTGTGCCACTGCATGTGGATATATCCCACCAGGGACCAGGGTCATGCATTTTCATCTCCATTGAACTTAACAGGGAAAAGGTGGGGGTAATTAGGGAGAGGGGGGGTGGGCTCCTAATGGGAGGGGCTGCAGGATGGTGTGACAGACTGGAGAGAGGAGAGGAATAAAGGGCCATGAGGACGCAGTGCAAACGTAGTTAGGCAGCAGGCAGGGAGGGGAGTGTAAGGGGAGTGTAGAAGTCTGGACACATGAGGAGGCTGGACTGGAGTTTGAACAGTAGCCTACTCACATTTTTTACTTTAAGTACAATTATCAATACTGCAATTTTACAACAAGTAGAGTAGCCTAAGTCTGGAATTCAACATAGCCTACTTAAACAAAAAGTAGCCCTATTCAAAATGTACTAAAGTACCAGACTAGAAAGTAGGCTATGCAGAATGTCTGATTTCACATTTTCAAAAGTAGGCTATATGTACATCTTTTGAAAATAGCGGATCTACAAGCTCACAATATATCAAGCATGTAGATCAGCTATTTCCAAATTCTGGCCGAAATAGGGTTGGAGACTGGGGTTAACTTATAATTATAATAAAAATGTACCGTAAGTTCCGTAACTAAAGTTTTAAAATAGGCCTAATTGTAGTAAATAATCAAGTAAAGTACAAATACCTCAAATTTGTATTGTGTGTGTGTGTGTGTGTGTGTGTGTGTGTGTGTGTGTGTGTGTCTGTTTGGGGAAGGGAGTCTCAGCTTGTGTCAGATATAAGAAAAACACATGCATTTTTTTTTTATTAAAGATGACATAGGGCCTACTGTATTTTATCCTTTGTGTTTTTGATAATAATTTTGAAAGACAAGTTAATGTAATTTATAATACAGCATTTCTTCTGGTCAAGTTGCCCTCTCATCTCCAGGTATACAACAGCAGGGAGAGAAGCACTCTATTAATCAACTTAAATGGCCACTAAAATTGAATAGACATTTCAGACATGTTTCAATTTATAAAAATAATTTGTCTGGTTGCATTGACTGAAATGAGAATTCATGCGTTAGCTCATAAATTACATAATCCTTAACTTTTTTATTATTTGTTATTGTTATGCTACTATAAATGCTCAAATTGCTTCATTTACATTTTTACTTTCTTTGAGAGAACCAGATCCTCTGTCGCTCTCAAAGTCGTATCATGATTGCGAGAGAAAGAAATCTTGCGTGCCTACAGTCACATCTCGCGAGAGTATAAAGTGCTATAACGTAGGAAATAACTAAAGGAAAACGGTGGCTTATCATGCAATTAAAAACCATTGCTGCCAATGAGCGGGGCATGTGAAAACGGTCTCTCCCATTCAGTAATTTCAGCAAGTTATGCTAATTATTTTGCTGGAAAAGTTCTGTCCCTGTAGAAAGCGTGACTATATATAGTGACGAGTTAGGGCCTCATCTGACCATGCACCACCCATTTAATGCGATGGGATGCATCATGGGATTCCTGTTGTCATATTTCAACACTAGCCTACTGAGATTTCCAAGGGAAACCATTCCCCGGGACATTTTTGTGTTATCTTTTTAGCCTTAATGTCTGACTGTGCCATGTGCTGTCTACATTTCTGACTATTCAATCAATTAAAAACTGGAATGGGGAAGTGCAGAAGTGCGAAAAGCGTTGCATTGTGAGCGTGTATATCTGCTATTTCCACTAGTTTGGGTACGGGGTAGAGTCAGACATCAAATGTCTCTTTTGGGGCAGCGGTGGCCGAACGGTTTGCGGAGCGGTCTTGATACCGGAAGGTCGCTAGTTCGTATCCCCGGACCGGCACGTTAAAATTACCACCGCTGAAGTGCCCTTGAGCAAAGCATTGAACACCTACCATGAAATATTCTATGAGCAGGGCCTGGCTGTAAACAAGTTCTTGAGCTTAGTCCAGTTACCCTGGGTAAGCATAGTAACTTTGCTTTGCTTTGCTTTGTGACAGGCTAAAAGGTTTGGGAACCACTGCAGAATGCAGCGTGCATGCTTTGTCTATGTGTTACAGCAGGTCTGGAGGAGTAAGACCCCACAAGCCCAAACCTCTCTCCATTGAAATGCTTTGTCTATGGTTTACAGGTCTATAAGGCCCCACAAGCCCAAACCACTCCGCATTGAAATGCAGCTCTGCTATTTTGAAGCCATATAATGTAAATCACGTTTCAGTCAGACTGAAAAGTGAAAGTCATGGGATGGCAGCCATATGCAGCCACATGAACCCCAAAATAACGCAGCATTCTTCCCTGAAAGCCCCAGTGTGGTAAATACAGTATGTGCTTATGTAACACTGAGGCCACACTATAGGCTATGACAGATGGTTTGGTCTGGTCGTGATGACATACACACAGTAGGCAGTAGGCTATACACTCACAGTCCCCTCCTCCCCCAACACACACATACACACACGCACATTTTGAGAAGCCAAATAAAGGTATCTCTCCCTCCCAATTGAGTCACTATGAGTAGCCAATCATTTTTTACCTGTTTATCACCCCAGATTAAATCAAACTCACTAGATCTCACAAGATCTACTTGCTCACGATGTGTCGTAGGCTATATCTTTTTGTAAGATAATCTTTGGGGCTTTTTTGCCTTTACTGATAGATACACATGAGTAAGTTGTCAGGAAACAGGGAGAGAGATGGGGGGGAAGACACACAGCAAAATTCATCGGGATGGCTCAAACCCGCAACACACTGTCAGGCTGGATTACCAGTGTAGGTGCCTGGACTGCTAAACTGGTCCAGGACATGCGTGCATCTCTTTTCAAACTATTACAATTTACATTGGAAACTAATCTGATCTCTGCAGACACTCGCTAGATGTTCACATCTTTCACAGCTATATAGTTCTGCTTCCTTTGTTTTTAACATTTTATTGTTTTGTTTTTAGTCTCTTTTTTTGGTAGCCTTCATTTCCTCCTTCTTTAAAAAAGTTATCTTATTTCTGTTCATGTAAACTAAAGTGTCTTTGAATATGAATAAATGTTTTATGTATTATTATACATTAGCGGGGCGGTGAAGCGCATGCAGCCGATATTAGACCCTATCTTGTTAGTTGACCGTTTGGTGGAACATGGCGAATAAGAATACTTACCATATATACACACTTGTCTTAAATGAAAATGAGTCTTAACTACTCTTTTTCAACGTCTGGCTTTTGAAATTACGTCATATGCAGCCGTTTAATGTTTGTTTAGGGCACTAAACACAACGTCGTGTGGCAACCAAGTCTAGGTTGCCGTAGGGCCTCGATCTACAGCGGTGCCTGTTGGGCACTGGCCTACTTGGAATAGACGCATGTGCAGATATGTCATAATGATATCAGTCTTCTGTCCAGAGCCAAGGCAGAGGACTTTTTGGGATGGTTCTGGACAACCGTTGGTCCGACACCGGCCACTGCACCCCCTGTGGTGGTGTGGAACGTGTGTGTTGGTTTCTTAAAACGTCAGGGCAAGTTAGAACCCGACATTTACAAACATATGGCTAGCACTGGAGCTTCTTGGAGCTCCTAGCAGCAGACCTCATACTATCATTATATTTATGCCACCTTGACTTGAGTTCTCTCATGCTCTCTTGCTTATACCGACACCACAAATGAGCAGTATACAAGGATGTGCAATATGCCTTAAAAAGTGTGATTTTCACAGGTACAGAACACATGCTGAACTTGCGACAGTGTATTTGCTTGAGCATACAGCTTTCTACTTTGTCTAAAAATTGATTGAACCCCTTTTGGTGTTAGCATTATGTTATGCTTTAGCTATTGAAAAATAGCAGATCTACAAGCTCATAGCGCGCCACTCGGTGGCGCGCTATGAGCTTGTAGATCTGCTATTTTTGAAAAATCGAAGAACCACTGACATAGCTAACATAACAGTCAGGATGTAGAATACATTTTTTTAATCTGATCTCAGGTCAAAATGGGTTAACTCGAGCAGCATCACGCAGCTTCTCCATCTCTTGGTCGAACTGAGCCACAGCTGCCCTGACACTTCCCACATATGAAGACTGATGAACGCTGACCGCTGTCCAGTTCTTGGTGGGTGGAGGGGAGTTGATGGATGTGAAGTTCTGGAGGAGGTGGAAGCGGTCTGTAGTGTGCGAGAGCTGCTTCAGCTCAGTGCTTCTCTTCTCTAACTTGGCGATGTCCCCGTGTAGCCCTTTAATGAAGCCTTCGGCCTGTTTCTCCGTTGTTTTGTGCTCCTCTTCAATAAAGCTATTCAGAGCAGTGAAGGCTTGCATGCTATCTTCTACGCCTCGGTCCGTCTCTTTCCTGCTGAGCTCCACAGAGTGTTTGACCTCCTGAATTTTCAGTTGTCTCTCCTGGATCATCTGCTGAACTTCAGCCTCTGTCTTTCTCAGCTCAGCCTTCTTTCCTTCACATTCCTCTTCCAGGGATACAATTTGATGCGACTTGTGGTCTGACTCGGTGCAGATCTGACACACACACACGTGGTGGGTCTTGCAGAACAGCTCCAGAGGTCTGTCGTGTTTCTGACACATGACGTTCTCCAGGTTCTTTACAGGGTCGATCAGTTGGTGGCGTTTTAACGCCGGGACTTTTTGATGACGCTCCAGGTGAGTCTCACAGTAGGAGGTGAGACACACCATGCAGGACTTCAGGGCTTTGAGCTTGATGTACTCGGTGCAGACGTCGCAGGAGACCTCGTCTGGATCAGCAGGTTGCATCTGCGACTTCCTGTACAGATTGGCCAACTCGGAAATCAAAGTATTGACGGAGACTTTTGGTCTCTTGATGAATTTCCTTTTACATGTCGGACAAAACCAATGTTCGGCATTGGGTTGATTCCAGCAATGTTTGATGCAGGTTTTGCAGTAGTTGTGTCCACACGCGATGGTGACTGGGTCAGTGAACACACCCAGGCAGATGGAACAGAGCAGCTGCTCTTCGGAGAGAAGCCCAGCAGACGCCATTTCACACACTGAAAACAGAAATGAAAGTCAGGTTATATAGGCACCTAATTAGACCTATGTCACCATGACATCACACAGGCTCAGAGATGCCCACGTTAATACAGTTGAAGTTGTGCGTACTGTATGTCTGTGGGTACAATATACTGTACAGTGTAAATACCCACTGCCCGCCATGTCCTTCTATGTCTATTGTTGTGATTTAGGTTGACCATCTGAATGGTCCCTAGAGTCTCCATCTTCTAAACCAAAGGGGTGGTGGGTGAGGATCAGCATGGACAGCGGATATATGCCGTCCCTACAGCAGATATGAAAACAAAGATTAGAATAAGAACAGAATGAACAGGAACAGACTAACAGCATGCATCTCATATCATTTCGCACATACAGTCGGTCATCTGTACATCGGACGGTTCATCATATCTGGATATCAATATGCTTACAGATGAGTGTTTCCCACTGAGTCAAGCATATAGCATAACAGCAGTACAAATAGAACTTTGGAGTCATTCACTAAATCACAGAGGTGAGGTAACGTCTGCAAAGTAAATGTAGTGTCCAGTGTCCACATTATGCAAGTAAATTAAATGTAAAAACATTAAATTGTGGGTTAATAAATAGGCCTACTGTATTTATTAAAGAGGTTATAGTCGGCAATGCATTGCTTCTAAAATCATGCAATTCAATTGATGACATCAGGGATCTCCATATATGGGCTTAATTGCAACAGCAGGACGCATTTACTATGACATCATCCCTGATGATGTCACATGATGTCACGAGACCATATACAGTATACAGCATTCCCGTATATGGGGATAATGAGTGACTGACGGGAAAGGCACGATTTCAACCCATGTATGGGGATATTGAGTGACTGACACCGACTGGAAAAGCACGATTTCATAGTAAATGCGACCTGTGGTCGCAATAAGAGTTAGCACCTACAGTATTCATCATGAAACTAGAATCAGGAGATTGATAAAAGTGAGAGGTAGGCCTACTTCCTTGGTTAACTAGCAGCGTGTACAATAGGCCTACATTCTGTGATGATCTGTCCAATGGTTTGTAGATTAACCCCAAATCTAGTCCAGGCACCTTTCCACTCCTCTAGGAACATCTCGGTTTGTAGATATGGAAACAAAGCTTACAGCAGCGGTTGACCCCACCCCCCAAATAGCCCATTCATCTATCTATAATATATCATGTGTATTGTACAGATATATACTGTATATGCATGAAAAATACTGAAAAGAAATAACCTGACCATTTAGGTTCACATCTTTACTGAGTTTTCAAAACATGTCGGCAGCATGAATTGCAAGTGACAGAACAAACATGGGAGGTCAAACCAGAGAGAAAGACATAGGAATCACGGCCCACACAGCTTTTCAAATGAAGCTCTTTAACAGGATTAAACATTGCATGACGCCCCAGAAGATGGCAGGTAGACTGCATGGCAGTACACTCACGGCACACGCAAATGCACACGTCGCAAAACAGCACCTGCGGTTTCACACATGGGGCCTATATTTTCATCAGTGCTAAACCCCTAATCCCTAAACGTCTTTGCCCTTTTTACTATTTTTGAACACATGGTACTACAAGCTCACAACGTGTTGAGGGATAAGAGGTTCAGCACTGACAAAAATAGGGCCCATCATCTCTCGCTGTCTTTCTGCCCTCCTTCCAAACAAAATAGCCCTCATCCTACCACTTAACTCAATAAATGAGCTCCCTCTAGTGGTGTGGGCGAGTGGTGCAAGAAAGCCACTGAGGGGATGTTAAATCCATTGTGCCCGCGGCGAGTGCCGAGTGGCACAATGGACGTGCCATCGGAGTTGGCAAACCGCAATGGACGGAATAGGCTCTATGCACACTATAACTCTTCCTACTGTACGTCCGGGCCCCTTCCCTACTTCCTTCCTCCACAAGTGTTAACGATGATACGAATTAAGGCTCTGTTCAATTCTGATCAAACAGAGTCAGGGTGCTGCAATTGTGCATGTGGCTCACTGAAAACACTCTCAGAGTGTTACATTGTAGAATCTTAAGGTCCTTAAAATAAAAGTTTTAGAACCACTGTACACTAAATGGAACAGAGCCTTAATCAGTATGATCAGTAACACCTGTAAAGAAAGTATAGGGAAGGGGCCCGGAAGTAGGAAGTGCAAAACGAGCCCCTTCTCCCGTCTCGCTAATCACAGGCTGGGTCCTCCTGTCCATAGATATAAAGGCTAGATGGCTCAAGGCGGAGTCTCTGACGTAGTTCACCAGGCGGCCATCTTGCTTCAGGGCTACAGTACAGTACGGTTGAAAATTGAGCAAGTTATGGTTATTTAAAAGTACATGCCCCATAGACACAATTCTATGCTGCCCCGAAGTAAGATGGCCGCTCTCCATTGGCCAGAAAGCAGGTGAGCCATCTAGCTTTCTTATATATCTATGCTCCTGTCCACAGGCATTCCCCATAGTGTGGAAAACAAGCAATATGGTTGCTGTCGGGCAGACACCTTTTATCTCCATATTTCAACATTTTATGTTTTCTTCCGTAAATGAATGTCCTACAGTACTTCATCATACACAAGAGTGTCATACAAAAACAAAAGTAGTGAAAATAGCAGCTCTACAAGCCCACCAAAGTGTCGCAAAGTGACACATTGTGACACAAAGTCACTACATTAGTCGTTTTGTTTTATGATAATAAAAAGGACCCCATTTGGACACATGAGGTTTTCCACCTGACAGCGACGATATGATGACACATTCATAAGACAGGAAACAAAGACTAACGCCTGATTTATGCTCAGCTGCGCGCCAGAGTCTCACACCGAACATACAGTACCAGACGTATATACACTCAGTTGTGAGCTTGAAGATGCGCTATTCGCGGTGCAAGACCAAGTATCTTAACCGCTGGTGTTTTTACTCTCCCAGACATTTAGGCAGCAACAAACAAACAAACAGAGACAGGGCAATGATAGGCTTGTGTGCTAGCGTTTGGGAAAACGAGGAAAGGACAGACTGCAGATCACGTCATAACGCAGCATACAACGGCGTACATATACTGTAGCTGGGACTGCTGTCTGAGGTCTTGGTTCCTTCCAGTGATGCAGTCCCCACAGCCCTGTTAAGTCTATGCAGTGGAAAGCCGGAGAAAGGTCGGATCGCTTAATAAGTCGGATCCCAACCCTTCCAAGACCGCCCGTTGGGTCACATGGTCAATCTGTGTTGGTGATCATCATCCCTCCCCTTTCTTCTGGAACCTTTGCCGCGCCTCAGCAAAGGATAGCGGATTGTATCGTACTGTAGCGCACGCAGACATGCTGTTCAATTTCTAATCATTTTTTTCATCAGAAAAACTTGTACAGGTGGTACAACGTTTGGGCCACAATGGACCTTCATCAGGTGATGGACAATTGTGTCCGAAAGTCCGAAAGTGTGTTTTAAAGTAAACACTTGGGAGAAATGCTGTTGTGCAGACTTGTATTCTTTTGAACTGTGTCAGCACCAGCGACGAACTGGATGTGCACAACCCACTTTCTGAACAGTCCCCCCCCTCCGCCACATGATCAGTGTGGCTTTAAAAAAAGTCCCCCCCCCCCTCTCCAGCCAGATCATAGTCTTGGTAGGATGGGGGTAAGGGGGCACCGTCCCCCGTCCAGCCTGACCTGCGGCACCCACTAGCAGAGTTCAGAGACGTAGTCGAAGTCCTTGAAGCAGTCCTGGTCCTTGCGGGAGAGCGAGCGGCGCTCGCGGGGCGGCGTGAGGGCGGGCCGCTCGGCCGTGAACTCCTCGTCGAAGTTGCTCACGTCCTCCTTGCTGCTGACGGTGGGGACGAACGGCGGCGGCAGCTTCCTCTGGAGGAGCGCCTCCCAGTCCATGGTCTGAAAGGAGAGACACAGGACCAGTGTTTAATACTGTAATGTAATGTTAAAATAGTAGTATTATGGGTCGTATTATGGGTCGGCCGAGCGGTCCAGGCACCTAGGCTGGTAATCCAGCCTGACAGCGTGTCGCGGGTTCGAGGCCTGAACCAAACAACCTTCCAGACAATCTCTCTCCCCCTTTCCTGTCAAACTACTGTGAATCTATCAATAAAGGCAACAAAACAAAAGTAGTATATTACTCAGCTTTTGTTTTCTGCCTATTGAAAACATTTAGTTTAAAAGTTCAAGAGAGAGAGAGAGATTGTTGCTTTATTTTATATAGATACCGGTATCTACAGTACATAATGTGGAACATGAAGCAGAAAAAGATTTCGAAAGATGAGAGACTGTTGACTATTTTGTTTTATAGCCTTGCAATTATTCAGCTGCCCTGGTGCTGGCTAAACATTGTTGTTGTTGTTGTTGTTGTAGATCTCTTATTGTGTGTGTGTGTGTGTGTGTGTGTGTGTGTGTGTGTGTGTGTGTGTGTGTGTGTGTGTGTGTGTGTGTGTGTGTGTGTGTGTGTGTGTGTGTGTACGTGCGTGCGCACGAAAAAAGAGGGGACCAATCACATGATATTATTTAACCACTTAACCACTTAATAGCTACGTACAGTACAGTAGAGTACTTTGTTGACCGGGGTCTCAAAGGGGTCTTGGCCCCCTGGTTTCCCCCTCTACGCCTAGGACCCTATCTTTCCCCTCTACGCCTAGGACCCTATCTTTCCCCTCTACGCCTAGGACCCTATCTTCGTACATAGATAGATAGATAGCTTTATTGTCATTCAGCAGATACATAAAATGCATAAGAGAACGAAATGTCGTTTCACTGGCTTTTAGTATGCTAGTTAAAAGAGCTAAAATACTATTAGAATCTAAAATCCACTTAAAAACAAATAAATTAAAAGCACCATTAGTTCATTTGGAGACAAGATATTGCACAACAGGAGTCCTTATAGCAGCATATAGGGGGAAAGGTTAGGGGATATTGCACGTGTTCAAAAGTCTGATGGCTTGGGGGAAAAAGCTCTTGGAGAATCTTGCTGTTTTACTCCCAATGCTTCGATACCTTCTGCCAGAAGGCAACAGAGTGAACAGTCCCTGGTGTGGGTGGGTGGGGTCATTTCTGATGTTGTTGGCCCTAGACAGACAGCGGTTGTGGGCAATGTCCTTGATGGAAGGCAGTGATGTCCCGATAATTCTCTCCGCTGTCCTCACTACTCTCTGTACTGTTTTCCAGTCTGCTTCTTTGCAGCTTCCAGACCAGACAGAGATGCAGTTTGTCAGGATGCTCTCTATAGTTCCCCTGTAGAACGTAGTGAGGATGGGAGCGGGGAGTGCCTTACCCCTTATCCCTAAACTTCTTTGACTTTTTTTTTACTATTTTGAAAAACATTTTAAAATACTTGAGTGAGCTTGTAGATTGGTAGAGACTCTCACCCTGAAGAATGGTTGTTTCTTCACATCCTCAGCGTCTTTCTCTCCAGAGCCCAGACGCCGTTCAGGATTCCTTCTCAGCAGCTACGAAACAAACAACCACTGATGGAACCGTTCTCATGCACTGCACCACAATGATATAGTATCAACGTACGTTACCCTAAATTTAGGAAGAAGGGTAATGTGAAGACGTCTACATTTCCTGGAAACATGTAGACATTAATTTTGAATAGACAGTCGGTTCTCAAAGTGAGGTGTGGGGACCTCTAGGGGTCCTTGGGGGCGTTCCAGGGGGTCCCAAGCTACAGTAAATGACTGTGAGTGAGGAACCAAATTAACCCTTACAGCTCTCAACTCAACAATGTTGCCCAGGCCAGGTGTGAGTGTGGAGGTGGGTGTGTTTAAGGTCTCACCCAGGCCATGTGTGAGTGTGGAGGTGGGTGTGTTTAAGGTCTCACCCAGGCCAGCTGTGAGTGTGGTGGTGGGTGTTTAGAAGGTCTCAACCAGGCCAGGTGTGAGTGTGGTGGTGGGTGTGGGTGTTTATAAGGTCTCAACCAGGCCAGGTGTGAGTGTGGTGGTGGGTGTGTTTAAGGTCTCACCCAGGCCAGGTGTGAGTGTGGTGGTGGTTGTTTATAAGGTCTCAACCAGGCCAGGTGTGAGTGTGGTGGGTATGTGTGTGTGTTTAAAAGGTCTCACCCAGGCCAGGTGTGAGTGTGGTGGGTATGTGTGTGTGTTTAGAAGGTCTCAACCAGGCCAGGTGTGAGTGTGGTGGTGGGTGTGTTTAAGGTCTCACCCAGTCAAGGTGTGAGTGTGGTGGTGGGTGTTTAGAAGGTCTCAACCAGGCCAGCTGTGAGTGTGGTGGTGGGTGTGGGTGTTTATAAGGTCTCACCCAGGCCAGGTGTGAGTGTGGTGGGTATGTGTGTGTGTTTAGAAGGTCTCAACCAGGCCAGGTGTGAGTGTGGTGGTGGGTGTGTTTAAGGTCTCACCCAGGCCAGGTGTGAGTGTGGTGGGTATGTGTGTGTGTTTAGAAGGTCTCAACCAGGCCAGGTGTGAGTGTGGTGGTGGGTGTGGGTGTTTATAAGGTCTCACCCAGGCCAGGTGTGAGTGTGGTGGTGGGTGTGTTTAAGGTCTCACCCAGGCCAGGTGTGAGTGTGGTGGGTATGTGTGTGTGTTTAGAAGGTCTCAACCAGGCCAGGTGTGAGTGTGGTGGTGGGTGTGTTTAAGGTCTCACCCAGGCCAGGTGTGAGTGTGGTGGTGGTTGTGCGTGTGTCTCACCCAGGCCAGGTGTGAGTGTGGTGGTGGTTGTGCGTGTGTCTCACCCAGGCCAGGTGTGAGTGTGGTGGTGGTTGTGCGTGTGTCTCACCCGTCTCATGATGCCAATGGCCTCTGTGGACAGGAAGCGAGGGTAGCGCACCTCGTCGTTCACTATGCTGTCAAACACCTCCTCCTCATCGTCGCCTGGGAACGGAGACTGAGACAAACACCACGCAGTGTTACTTTCGTCGACTAAAACAAGTTTTTGTCTTTTAGTTGCATGTGGATCTCTTCTCCACTAGTCCCTCCCTAACATTTTAGTCTAGTTGCTGACAAAATAGTTAATATATTTAGTCTTAGTTTTAGTCATCATAGCTTAGTTTTTATTTAGTTTTCGTCAGTAAAAAAAAAGGTAGTTAACGAACATAATTATTTTTGAGGGGCGATAACCCCTCCTATGTCCAGTTTTTGGTGTGTGTAACACAAACATTAAATGCCATTGACGATGAATGGACACTATTGAGTGTTTGTGTAAACACAAAAATTGCGTAACACAAACATTTATGACGAAGGTGAGGATGCAAATTGTGATTGGCCGGAATGAGATGATGTATGATGATGTACGATGATATGACACTTTTTTTCATAGTATTACTCGACGAAATCAATCTGGTGGGTCCATGTCTGTGTCCTCCTCACCTCTCCCACCAGCATCTCATAGATGAGGATGCCCAGGCCCCACCAGTCCACCGCTCTGGTGTAAGATGTGTCCGTCAGCACCTCAGGAGCCAGGAACTCTGGGGTCCCACAGAACGTGCTGGTCCTGTCCCCGTAACCCATGCCTGAAGGGTGGAGAGAGCAAGGTTATGATGTTAAAAAAGGCTTTACTTATTATCATTTGTCAGGGGCGCTTACCCTTCCTATGCCCAGCTTTGAGGGTTTGTGTAAACGCAAACATTGAAGAAGAAAGTGAGGACGCAAATTGTGATTGGCCGGCGTGATATTTGTGATGATTTGATTGGTTGAGCACGGAATGTGATGTATGGTGATATATTTAACACTGGCGTACGGGAGGTTCCTCCAGCAAGGGCCTCAGTCACTCGCCCAAAGCTATAGCCAAAACTCTGCAATAGAACTTGGTTGGTCACCCATTTTACATTTGAGATCAGCCCGGGGAGTGACATAATCGCTTATCCAGCGTTGCCCGTCTTTGGGAGGTCCATGTGCTTCAATGTTCTGTTCTGTTCTGTTGCTACCAGTCCGGAGCATGGATTTATGGGCTATTTTCCAAATTGCAGAGGGGGGATAGAAGATCTTATAGGCTACACTGTAATGAAAGGGCTCCACCCTAATAGAGAAAAATTAATAACCTTGGCGGAGAGGAGGGGGTGGAGGAGGTGAAGAGAGCAAGGGGTGAGAACAGAGAGGGAGATGCAGAGGAAGAGAGTATTCGCTAAAGGTCCTTTCAAACAGGCAGTGATTTAACGCGCACACGCCCGCGACACACCACACCTGGATTCTGTTTAGCTTTTTTTATATAGGCTTGCATTGTCGCGCTCCTCTTGAGCAGACCTGTCGTTGATCCAGGCGACGTCTGCCTTCATCGCCGCCCGTTTGAAAGGACCTTAAATGCAGTGCTTCTCCAAGGGTGGTCTGGGGAACCCTAACCCAGGAAAATGAGGAACACTAGTTCTATGCGAAGATGACAATCAGTAAATCACCTTCTTTACACAGCCCGAAATCTGCAATCTTCACAAAGCCCTCAGTGTCAAGCAACAGGTTGTCCAACTTCAGGTCCCTGAGAGAGAGAGAGAGAGAGAGGTGACCATTGGTGGAAAGTAAATAAGGATTTACTCGAGTACTGTACTGTACTGTACTGTACTGTACTGTACAATTTTGACATACAGTACAGTATTTTTTACTACAATTGAGTTTATCAATTTCTTGATATTTTATGCTTCTACATCTCAGAGGCAAATATTATACTTTTATTTTTAGTTACTACTTACTTTGCAGATTTATATTAGTAATACAGCGCACGTATTAAAGATGCAATCCTAACATTTTTGTGTGTGGAATAAAAACATTATTTAAACCACATGACCTGACGAAGATGTGACTGATGCATCGAAACGTTGTCGCTTTTTTACTTTTTACTTTTGCTCCAGTGCCTCCTTTTCTCCTGTAACCTGTCCTGCCTCTGAGATGCTCCCTAATCCCTTCTGATTATTTAAACCAATCTGTTGTGCTGTGTTCAAATAATCTGCTGTGCTGTGTTCAAATATAACTAGTATGTGTTTGTGGTTGGTTTCCCTCCTTCCTCCACCCCTGTGGTCGTGTAGGACCTCTACTGGTTGAAAAGTGCTATTACATGAAGCTGAAAAAGCACAAATTATTTATTCAGTCCAAACTGGTCTCTGTAGTAGTAGATAAGCAGTAGAAATGTTGGCGGCACTTGCGCGGTGGTACCCGGTTCACCTCCGAGTATGACAAATAACCTATGGACTGCAACTTTAACTGATAAATGATGACATATCAGTACAGGTTAAAAATACCCTTTAACAGCTGCCTCATTAAAGTGATGGACACATTAATGCATTACTAATTATATTATGGTGAACTGGACCATTCTGCAGCATACTGTAATGAGTACTTTGATGTCAATACTTTTGTATATAAAAAACCCAGCAACTGCTGCTTCTGTGTGACAATGTAGTATGATCAACTAGGACATACATTTACAAAAACATAATAATAAATAAAAAAGACTATGGAGATATTTCGGATATTTTTAATACAGGACTTAAGTTACTCACCGATACACTATCTTATGGTCATGAAGGAACTGCAGACCCAGGACCACACAGGCTGAGTAGAACCTGACATGAAACACACATGCACACATTTAACATCTTTATTTGCATTTATTTGCATTACAAGGAATACGGGTACAGTCAGTAAGCATCGCCTTCTCCATACTGTATATGGAGACTGCCAATTATCACAGACACTGAACAGAATTTAGCAATATTTTGTCTTAGCTCTCGGCTTGGACATTACAGAGGCTTCCAAATATGAACACAGGTAGTTTACATTTGTAGCCAAGCTGTATAAGCATCCTTAAGACACTTGTACTTAACCCATTCTGACCTGAGATCAGATTCATACGAGGTTTCCGCCGGACACACACTGGTCTGATGAACCCATTCTGACCTGAGATCAGATTAAAAAAATGTCAGTCGCTCTTCGATTTTTCAAAAATAGCAGACCTACAAGCTCGTATCGCGCCACTCGGTGGTGCGATATGAGCTTGTAGATCTGCTATTTTTCAATAGCTAAAGCATAACATGATGCCAACACCAAAATGGGTGCCCGGTCAGAATGGGTTAAGCACCTTGGCACGCACGCGCGCGCGCACACACACACACGCACGCACACGCACACGCACACGCACACGCACACGCACACACACACACACACACACACACACACACACACACACACACACAGGTGGCCTAAGGGTTAGAGGAGCGCCCTTGTTGCCGAAAGGTTGCCGGTTCGATTCCCCGGATGGGCAGGAAATGTCTGGGTCAGGAAGTGATTGTCATCACTCACCCAACACCGCTGAAGTGCCCTTGAGCAAGGCACTGAACCCCCAACTGCTCCAGTGCTGCTGTGGTTGTACTGGTCAGCTCCCAGGTTTTAATGTGTTTGTCTGTCTGTGTGTCTCTATCTTAGAGTATATATTAATAGAGACGGCACCGGATTTCTCCTCCCATTAAAGCGCATGAGGCGATTTTACTCCTCCTTCCGGGTAGGAACAGAGTGCATTCTGGGATGGATTGGACCCAAACACATGAACGCGCTGGCTGTTGACTATCATTGCACGCGTTCACATATGAAACAGCGTTCACGTGTCATCATGAACGTGCACAATGATAGTCAACGGACCAGCTCTGGCCCAGCGCTGCAATACCAAATTCGGCTACTATGTTCATTTCGCCTCAGGGTTTCCTCCGGGTGCCGTCTCTATTAATATATACTCTAAGGTCTCTATTTGCAGGGCGTTGCTGAAAATGAGCACTTGTGCTCAGCTACTACCCTGGGTAAATAAAGGATAAAAGAAATAAAAGTAAAAACACACACACACACACACTCACACGGCGCGCGGCTCGGTGAAGACGTCGGTGTGGATGTGCATCATGAGGTCGCCGCCGGCCGTGTACTCCATGACGAAGCACACGTGCTCCGGCGTCTGGAAACACGCAAACAGGTTGACCAGGAACGGGTGGCGGGAGACGTTCACCGTCTCAAAGATCCTCTTCTCACACATCAGACTGAACACACAGAGAGAGAGAGAGAGAGAGAGAGAGAGAGAGAAAGGGGGGGGCAGGGGGGTAGAGTAATGTGGAGAGATGTGGATATACATTAGAACAGTGGGGTCCGGACATGATACTGATTATTATGATGCAGTATTATTACAGACAGTATTAACGACTGTGCGGTTCTTAATGTAACACATTACTACATTATTACATTAAATCCTTTATTAGGTTTTGCGCTCATTATGTTATTACATTATGAGCTTTTATAAAATGTTTAGTTTGTTACATCATGAACCATTATTACATTATGGGTTGCTACAACATGCTTCCATATAGAAGACAAGCTGGCTGAATCCAAATGACCTGATAATTGGCACGTTGTGTCGAGTGAGCAAACCCGGTGAGTTTTACCTGTCGACTTCATCTCGCGCCACGATGTCTCCCTTCTTCAGGGCCTTGATGGCATACAGGCTGCCCGAGCGCTTGTACTCCGACAGCAACACCTGTCACACCGTAACACAGACCAATGATGTGTTACTGTAGTTTTAATCACAACATTTAGCAATTGTATCATGTCAGTATGATAAAATACTACTAACCCTATCCATAACCCTAACCGCACACGAAGCAACGGAGTCGGAGTAATGGGATGTCGGAGTTATAATAATAATGGATTGCATTTTTATAGCGCTTTTCTATGCACTACGTGGTTACTCAAAGCGCCCCTTCATTCATACATTGGAAGGTGAGGCGGCAAACAGTCGACGCCAGCTTCCTCACTTCCCACATTCACACACATGTAGCTAGACAGGAGGAGCCGGGATTGGAGCCGCCGACCCATGGATCATTGGACGACCTGCTCTACCTCCTGAGATAATAATAGACCAATGGATCATTGTACGGTAACAAGAAGACTCGCCCCGTTTCTGTTTTCCTCCCAGAATCTTCCCCAGTGAGGGGTGGGAGAGGCTGGACAGCAGACGGCTGGACTTTGAATTTCTCTAACTATAAACTTTACAAGTACAAAGTAAAAATATAATTTATGAAACGCTACTACAGTGAAGTCTGTTCACAGAAGTTGTGAACCCTATGTGGGGATTATCTGACGAGGTACCATTTGAGGGGGCAAAACCTTACATATACTAAATAATACTAAATTGTTTATAGGTTCAATATAAGTCAAATAATATAGCCTTTCCACAGGAGTATCTTTTTATATTTTTCCAAAAAGAATACAAACAGCCAATAGCATATTACAAAGTTATCCCCCTCACTGGGGAAGATTCCGGGAGGAAAAACCTGCTCTACCTCCTGAGACACAGCCGCCCATAATAGGCATTATAGGCCTATTATAGCCTGCTGAGCTGAAGCTATTGTGACAATAAATGGTAAAATGGTAAATGGTGCATTTATATAGCGCCTTTATCCAAGGCGCTTTACAGAGATTGTGCATTACATTCACCCATTCATACACCGATGGCAGCGGAAACCATGCAAGGCACCAACTAGCACATCGGGAGCAATTAGGGGTTCAGTGTCTTGCTCAAGGACACTTCGACAGTAACTCTGGGGGAGCCCGGGTTCGAACTGGCAACCTTACGGTTACCATCCAGGCACTCTACCCCTGAGCCACCGCCGCCCCACAATGACATGCTGAGTTTCTATGCCGGTGTTGCACAGAAAGACAGCATGTATTAGCCTGGTAACGTGGAAATTAAACCATTACAGTCGGTGTGAAGTTTTTGTTAACGGGTTACTGTACCTTTCCAAAGTGTCCCCTTCCCAGCACCGCCATCAGTTTAACGGGTTACTGTACCTTTCCAAAGTGTCCCCTTCCCAGCACCGCCATCAGTTTGTTAACGGGTTACTGTACCTTTCCAAAGTGTCCCCTTCCCAGCACCGCCATCAGTTTGTTAACGGGTTACTGTACCTTTCCAAAGTGTCCCCTTCCCAGCAGGTTACTGTACCTTTCCAAAGTGTCCCCTTCCCAGCACCGCCATCAGTTTGAAGTCCTGCAAGCACACTGGACCCCGGCTCAGCCTGACACACGCATGCACATGCACACGCACACACACACACACACACACACACACACACACACACACACACACACACACACACACACACACACACAATCAATCAAAATCATTCAACATTTTCCATCCATTTTTTGATTAAACAATAGTAGATGTACTGTACAATCAGTGGTGCGCTGTGAGCTTTAATGTATAAAATATGGACAAAAAGCTTAAAATGATTGAGACGCTATATTATCTAGTTTAGCTGGGGACGCCCCTGGAAACCCACCCCAAGGACCCCTAGGGGTCCCCGAACCCCACTTTGAGAACCAATGCGGTAGCCTACCTACAGTACAGGAAGGGGACATGTTTTGTTTTTAATATTCCGTTTTGTCCCGCTGGTGCAGTGCAGTAAAGAAGTAAAGGGAGACATATTGACTAGCCTTTTGTTTGCACACAGAGTTAAGCCTCTCTGGTACATCGGCGTGGTGTTGCATTGTGAGCTTGTAAGTCTATTGTTTTAGGCTGCTGTGCCTGAGGCTGAGTATAAATGGGGCTTTAATGAAAGAGTAAAATAATGAACACTGACTGGCGTTGTGAGCGTTTGTTACGAAACAGCTAGGCCAGCTTATAAGAACATACTGAGTGTGGGTGTGCTGCTGGACTCGCACTGTGCAGGGCAGGCCATATTGTGCACTCAGGTGTGTGTGTGTGTGTGTGTGTGTGTGTGTGTGTGTGTGTGTGTGTGTGTGTGTGTGTGTGTGTGTGTGTGTGTGTGTGCGTGTGTGTGTGTTTCGGCACCTGCGTGTGGAGTTCTGGGAGAGCGATCTGGCCGGCCGTTGGCTGTCAGGGACATCCGGAGGTGACAAGGGCTCCGTCGTCGGCATCTGTTCCTGTGAGAGAGAGAGAGAGAGAGAGAGAGAGAGAGAGAGAGAGAGAGAGAGAGAGAGAGAGAGAGAGAGAGAGAGAGAGCAATGGTCGCAAGATTAATAAAACCTACAGAACCAGTGGTTAGGAAGTAGTACTGTACAATACATTCAGAATTTGACAATACAGTAAAGATACCAAAGCATTGACACTAAACGTAAAAGTACTCATAATGCAGAATGTTTTTTTTTTTTAATATTCCGATTGTTATTATCGTGAGAATGATGGCTTCCATTATCGCATTGCAACTTGTCAGGAATAGAAAGCCTGCAGTTTCTATTAGCTTTGATTCCCCATCGATGATGTCACTGGTCTCTGAACTGCCCACAGGCCTACAATGAGACAGACCGAGTAGAATAAAATGTGGCATTTTAACATGAACATTAGTGAGGACTAATTATATGAAGGTAGGTTGAAAAGTGAAGCGTTCCTTTAAACCACTTCACTTCACTTCACGCATCATTTAAAGTTTAAATGATGCGGCTGATTTGAATGGCTGTGCTGCTGTGTAGCTCAACCTATATTACACCAGCATTTATCACTTCATATTATGTTTTCTTTTCATAATCAAAAAATCGACAAAAATAACTAGCAACTAAACGCTGTCAAATAATGTCCGTAGTGTAAGAAAAAGGACAATGTGTGGAGTCGATGTAGATGAAGCGTTATCACTTGTGGCGTGGAGGGGTGTTATCACCGCCCGCCATGCCATGAATTCCGTGTTACCGTTAATTACTAATCTCTAACAAAAATGATAAAAGTAAATTAATCCCCCTAAATCCCCTCCAATGTGTTGTCCACACCATCTGCCACATACTCCTCCATCTCTCCAGGGCTGATTCTTTAACTCCGTGAGGGTGAAAACAGTACCCAACGGACCTGTACGGGCAAAACGGAACCAAATGCACCCTCACGGAGTTCAGTGGAACACTCAGGGTTCTGGCAGGGTGGCATGGAGCGCGGCCAGCAGACACACACGGCTCTCTGTGGTTCACAGTGGGGGACAGTTTTCACACTCTCGGGAGTTAAATAGACACTTTTTTTAAATTGTTTGCTGTGTATACATCCCAATCTGTCTCCCCTGTTTCACTGCTTCCCTCATCCTCTCTTTCCCATTACCCCCCCCCTCTCTCTCTCTCTGTCCGTCCGTCAATCCGTCCGTCCGTCCCTCACATGCGTACATCCGATGTACTGTATGTACTGTATGTCTGTCTGTCTCTCCCTCCCACTCTCCAGCTCTCTCTTTCTGTGCGTGCGTGTGTGCGTGCGTGTCTCTGTGTGTCTGCCTTTCTTTGTTTTTGACTAACTCCAGGGCTTTCGAATGCAGGAAATAAAGTCAGTGGTTAACATAAGCCTAGGAGACTTTCACATTTTGCTCATACGACACCCGATGAGATGAGATGTCAATAGTGAATTGAAAAGCTGTTCTGCTCCATTCAAATGGGAGAGGAGAGGACATGAGGTTCTGACCAACGGCCAGGCACCACATAGTAACCCAAATGTTGACGTATGAGAAATCACCCCCCAGAGAAGTAAAATAAACACTCTTCCATTATGTCCCCATCACTTGATTTTCTTTTCGTTTTCCTGCAAACCCTGCCTTCCTTCTCCCTGTCTTTTCCCCCCTTGCTTTATTTATCCATCTGACGGCTCCCTCCCTCTGTCCCTGTGTCTATCTGTCCCTGTGTCTATCTGTCCCAGTGTCCCTCTGTCCCAGTGTCCCTCGGGCCTCTGCCCCTCTGTCCCTGTGTCCATCTGTCCCTGTGTCTATCTGTCCCTGTGTCTATCTGTCCCAGTGTCCCTCTGTCCCAGTGTCCCTCGGGCCTCTGCCCCTCTGTCCCAGTGTCTCACCGGCGGCAGAGCAGTGTCCACCACATCTCTCCTGGTCTCTGGTCTGGGTAGATTGTTACCTTCCAGGGTTAGCTTCTCCACTGAGATCTCCCTGCACACAGACATGTGCACGCACACGCACGCACACGCACACGCACACGCACACACACACACACACACACACACACACACACACACACACACACACACACACACACACACACACACACACACACACACTTGAAGAAGCAGGCCGTATCACTTCATAGTTGCTTTTATCCAAAGTGTGTATGGTATTTTTAATACCAAAGAAAAAAAATAAAAAGACAGATGAGAGAAGACCATTACTGCATCAAAAGTTAATCAACAAACCCTGTGTTGTGGGAGAGCGTGCCGGACGTGAAGCTGGGCGAGAAGGCGGGCGCTTGGTTGCCCGACGGGATGGCGTTCCTGAGCAGACGCACCCATGTGGCGATGTCCACGTTCATCTGACGGGCTCTGAGGAAGGCCTTACCTGCAAGACACACACACACACACACACACACACACACACACACACACACACAGTTCATTATTTCGATGCCCGCTAGGTGGTAGCATAGGCACACCTAACCTGCCAGCCATCCGCTCTCACTCTACGATCCTCTGTTTAATTTCCGGCTTATCAGTGAGGTGGGGGCTGTTGTCATGAGCCCAGTGATCGTTAGCCGTAGCTACAGTATACCCCTTAGCTCTCGTCAGAAACAGTTAAATGTCCGTAGTGATGCGAGACAAAGTCACAAATGACTTACGATCGTCGGGATGCGCGACAGCTCACCATGGACAGCGCTCGAAGCTTTAGAGATATAGGGCTTTGAAAATCCTCTTATAATGGAGGCTCAAGGGAGCTGGATTTAAAAAATCCCATAGCTGGTGGGGACGGAGGCTCTCCATAGCGACCTGAGCAATGCTAAAAGGTAAATTGACGGTCGCCACTTTCATATATGGAGTATACGGGGGGGTACCAACATGTACGTAGGTGGCACATGCCGTACCCTTAGCACAGAAAGAATTAACTGCACTTTTCTATGAGTTTCAGCCCTCGAGAAAAGCCATGTAAGTTAAATTCACTGCCTGTATATACTCTCTCACCTTCTAGTTCACCCTAAATGGTTTTAAAATCTCTTGTCATAGAGTATACAGTGGTAGTGAATTTTAATCCCCTGGCTGCTGTTTCGGGATCCGGTTTGTCTTTTCAAAATAAGTCAGTAGATCAGTAAATCTGATCCTAGATCGGTACTTGGAGACATTAAAAACATTGGCCACGTCTTTCTATTCCAGTTTCAGTTTTTATTTGTGTACGGTCCAGGAAGTACATATTATGTGATGCGTTTTTTGTCACGCAGGATTCTCAATCAAGTTTCTTACACTAAATTGCATTTTTTGAAATTGTTGGCTGTGTACGATAGTTTTCTTTCATATCTGATCACTTTGAGCCTCCGGTACGATAATTTAATATTTCCCATCTGGGCAACACTGCACAGAATACGGATGCTAAGGTTTGAAGTGGTTCAAAGCAACAGCAGTGTGCGTTATCTTCACCTTGCTGTTTGGAGAAGACTTTCTTCTGCCGTCTGAGCCGGGGTCCTCTCTCTATGACCGGGTTGAAGAAGGTCACCTGAATGACACGTTACATTTACAACGTGGTGTTATGAGTGCATGTGGTCATGTGTTGTGTGTCCACATGTACTGTATACAGCGGTAGTTCTGAAATGTATTCGTGCCAAGGAGTCGGTAAATGTCAGAACAAATTTAGCTAGGGACCCCCCAGCTAAATTAAGGTGCGTGCGTGCGTGAGTGCGTGAGTGCGTGAGTGCGTGACTGCGCGTGTGTCACCTCAGCCAGCAGCAGCCCCTGTGGCTCCAGCTCCAGTTGGACCTGGTGTCTCTGGTTGTCCAAGAAGTCCTCCAGTTTGAGGTACTTGAGAGCACACAGGGAGCGCCAGTCCCTCCAGTACACAGACAGCTCCATCTCCCTGGACTGCACGGGGGACACAACACCAGTGTTGCAAAGTTATTACTTAACGTAGTGTTATTACCTTTTTCCAGGGCTTTTATGCCTTTATTGACAGTGAACAGTAGACTGACAGGAAAGGGGGAGAGAGATGGGGAGTGACACACAGCAAAGGCTGTCGGGCTCGGCAGTTGAACCGTCCGTCCGTCCGGCCTAGCAGCCTAGGTGCCCAGACGGTTGAGCTAACCGGGCCATAACTTTCACATTTTGAGTAATATTATTATTATTATAATATATATATTATTATTATTATATAATTGACTATTTTCCAAAAGTAAATAACCATTGGTGGTACTGAGTGTTGTGCTAATGGTAGACACATCCACAGCCCACGCCAGCATTAACAATGTATAGGCATTTGGCAGACTCTCTTGTCTAGAGCCACTTACACTAACAGGGTAAACAATCACAAACACGCATAGAGCCTCCGAGAAACTAGCATACCAGGTAGCCTAAAACCAATGGTTTTCAACCTTTTCAGGTATTTAGTTTGACTCTCTTCCACAAAAGAGATCCAGTAGAACTAAAAGACAAGTCATTTTATGTTTGGTTGCACTGTGAAAATAGCAGATCTACAAGCCTCAAAAGACATGTGAACATGTGACTAAAACTGCATCGAAATGTGCTGTCAAAATGAACACAGGTGTGTACAGTAGTGTGGTGTCTCTGGCCTCACTCTCTAATGAACACAGGTGTGTACAGTAGTGAGGTGTCTCTGGCCTCACTCTCTAATGAACACAGGTGTGTACAGTAGTGAGGTGTCTCTGGCCTCACTCTCTAATGAACACAGGTGTGTACAGTAGTGTGGTGTCTCTGGCCTCACTCTCTAAGGAACACAGGTGTGTACAGTAGTGTGGTGTCTCTGGCCTCACTCTCTAATGAACACAGGTGTGTACAGTAGTGAGGTGTCTCTGGCCTCACTCTCTAAGGAACACAGGTGTGTACAGTAGTGTGGTGTCTCTGGCCTCACTCTCTAATGAACACAGGTGTGTACAGTAGTGAGGTGTCTCTGGCCTCACTCTCTAAGGAACACAGGTGTGTACAGTAGTGTGGTGTCTCTGGCCTAACTCTCTAAGGAACACAGGTGTGTACAGTAGTGAGGTGTCTCTGGCCTCACTCTCTAATGAACACAGGTGTGTACAGTAGTGTGGTGTCTCTGGCCTCACTCTCTAAGGAACACAGGTGTGTACAGTAGTGTGGTGTCTCTGGCCTCACTCTCTAAGGAACACAGGTGTGTACAGTAGTGTGGTGTCTCTGGCCTCACTCTCTAAGGAACACAGGTGTGTACAGTAGTGTGGTGTCTCTGGCCTCACTCTCTAAGGAACACAGGTGTGTACAGTAGTGTGGTGTCTCTGGCCTCACTCTCTAAGGAACACAGGTGTGTACAGTAGTGTGGTGTCTCTGGCCTCACTCTCTAAGGAACACAGGTGTGTACAGTAGTGTGGTGTCTCTGGCCTCACTCTCTAAGGAACACAGGTGTGTACAGTAGTGTGGTGTCTCTGGCCTCACTCTCTAAGGAACACAGGTGTGTACAGTAGTGTGGTGTCTCTGGCCTCACTCTCTAAGGAACACAGGTGTGTACAGTAGTGTGGTGTCTCTGGCCTCACTCTCTAAGGAACACAGGTGTGTACAGTAGTGTGGTGTCTCTGGCCTCACTCTCTCCAGCTCCACGGTGAAGGTGTGGTCCCACGCCTGCTGTCCCACTGTCTTCCACGCCGTCTGTCCTACCACCGTGTTCTCTAGCTTCAGCACCACACACACCTCCGCTGGACGGACGGATGGACAGACATGCACGCACACGCACACACACACACACACACACACACACACACACACACACACACACACACACACACACACACACACACACACACACACACACACACACACACACACACACACACACGCGCATATTCAGTTACACACACAGGCATGGAACATATCTTGAGATAACTTTGCACCTTGCTGAAAATAGCCGATCATCATGATGCGACTCTTTGTGAGCTTGTACATCTGCTGTTTTTGGCGATTGTACCAGTATAAATGAAAAGAGTGAATGTGGTGAAGGATCATCATGTGAATGTTAATTAAATGCTCCACGATAGTGTGTGGATGTTCTCCCCATGTCCGCTAGGGTAGGTACCCTCACAAAATAGGTGAAAAGAAGCGGCTTGGACTCATGCATTGAAGGAAGCATGAGGTCAGTCCGTTGCTCTCCCCAGGTAGACAGAGGGAGTGTAGAGCCCAGGATTACATTAGATAATTGACAATTGGACCTTAATCCGGAAAGGGTTGAAAACTACTGCTTTAAAGGGGGCTTCAGGATGGCGTGTGACTCACAGGAGAGCTCGTCGGTCTTGCCGGGGATCCTGAGGCTCATGCTGCTGGTGCTGCGGCCGTACAGACCGCTCAGCTTGAAGGAGGAGCGCCCGTCCCCCCCGACGGCACTGTAGGAGGGCAGCACCACGGGGGTCCCACGGCTCCGCCCCGGGACCGCCTCCAACAGCCCCACGCAGCCCAGCAGACGCACCTGGAGGGTACCTGACGACACACACGCACATGCACACACAGCACAGGACAGGAGGAGAGAGGGGGTGAGACAGAGAGAGATAGAGAGAGAGAGAGAGGGGGTGAGACAGAGAGAGAGAGAGAGAGAGAGAGAGAGAGAGAGGGGGTGAGACAGAGAGAGAGAGAGAGAGAGGGTGAGACAGAGAGAGATAGAGAGAGAGAGAGAGAGAGAGAGAGAGAGAGAGAGAGAGAGAGAGAGAGAGAGAGAGGGGTGAGACAGAGAGAGAGAGAGAGAGGGGGGGGGGTGAAGAACAAAGGAAAGAATGGAAGAAACAAAAAAGGAAGAGAATAATTAAGAAAGAAAGAAAGAAAGAAAGAAAGAAAGAAAGAAAGAAAGAAAGAAAGAACACATACAGCAGGTATGGAAAAAGTGTATTATGTTATCAATAAATCTCACATTTTCCTGAACAGAGAGTGAAACTCACACAGAAGCCAATACTATGCTTCTATTAAGCAGCCCTTCTAAAAGCAGACACATCTCTCCTCTCTATATACTGTATGTGTCACTCCCACGCCAGTGGGAACCACCTGGTTTCAGCCTTGAGTAGCCAAGGTTACTTATTGTCTGCTGAAACCCATTGTTCTCTGCCTGCAGTTCAACCCAGTTTATCATAGAACCGCTGTGTATGGACCTGGACCGGACTCTGACTCGCAGCTCGCCTAATCAGTATCGGAACCGACACTCCACAGACGGCCTTCACGGAACCCTGACCCCCGCTATCCCTATACCGGCGACCCCTCTGTCTTTTCCCTTTGACTTCATTAAAAGCTTGCTGCCTGCTTTTGAGTCCTATTCTTTCTGGTGCCTGACAGTATGACTACAAGAAGTGCTGTGCTGTGTAACCTATTTCATGGATTCTGGGTTTGTTTTCAATTCATACACTGTGGCTTGGTTTCAATTAAGATTCTCAGAATCTATGGGCCATGCTTCGGACAGAGGGTACTATTTAGCCTGGAATCATTACCATTTACGGGTTTCTGAACCGATCGGGAGCACCCATTAACTTTGTTGTATAGTCACTGGTTGTAGTCAAATAAACCTGATGTTTTGGGAACCATCTAGACAATCTACAGCTGTCAACATGCCGCATCGCCTGCCAAAATACATTAGTCGACTAAATCTGCATTTGATTTAGTCAATCTTAGACAATCTTATGATATTTAGTCAAATAAGACTAGACTGAAACGTAAAGACTTCAGATGACTAAATATGAATACCAAACAACTCACCCCTTTACCAACTCGCCTCGGGCGTATAGCCGGCGGAACTGCGCAGCCTGGTATTCCTAAAGTATTCTCTCAAGAACAGATTCTGTGCTGCGTTAACAAACAGCAGAGGGTGCCGTTTTCTTTTTTTTTGCAGATGGGTTCCCAGATTGTTCCTAAAGTAACCCAAGTAAATTATGCTTAAACGGTTAAACCTAACCCTATTCCTAAACTTAACCCCAGTAAAACTATGACTAACCCTAAACATATTTCTAACCTTATTCTCAGTAAAACAATTACCATTGTTCACCAATCACCATTAACATTTCTTTACGAACCAGGGGCCAAAAGCAACAGGTATAAGTTCTCCTTCGTGCCTGTAGCTATCAAGGCTCTAAATGCCGATAGGAGGAGATAAATTCTATCTGTATTATCTGTATTAATAGTTTTATTTTTATTTTTATACAACTTTCTGGAAAAGTTATGAATTATAATGTTACACTGATACCTTGAACTGCCATCCTGTTTTAAATGTTCTATGTGTACTATGTGCCTTTGCTGTGTTTTGTGTCTCATGTTACCTGCCTGTGTTATGCCTTGCTGTAAACCAAATCGCCCCACGGGGACAAACTAATAAATGAACCTGAACCTGAACCTGAACCTGAAAACAGAAATGTAATTTGTATTCCTAATCCCAGAGTTCCAATGTCCAGAAACACAATTAAACTCGCTAATCACGATCATTCACACGACAATTAATCGCGAGGTGAAAATGTCATAATCACGCGACGGCCCTACCGGTGAGCGGAGAGGGTTTGCTGAGTGTGCTGTACTGGTTGTGCATGTAGGGGGCGCCGTGGAGCGAGGAGAGAGAGGAGGAGGAGGCCAGCGCCAGCTCCTCCTTGATGAGGCAGGCCTTGGGGTGGTCCTCGGGCAGCTCCACCAGCCGCTGCTCCAGCGAGCCGCGCAGGAGGTCCAGGCGCTGGGACGACTCGCTCAGACCGCACTGTGCCTGGAGGACGCGCCGCACGCCATGGGGAGAGAAGACACAGCCATGAACATTCTAACCACTTAAAACACTCTATAGAGCACCAAAGTCTGATGAAATTTCACATCCTACCCGGTTTGCGTTCCACCCCCCCCCCCCCCCCGCCATTCTGAATTCCTAGCTCTCTGGTGCATAGCGCTTCTCCTTAAAGGGCAAGACCCCTTTGGAAGAGGTTTGGTTTGTGTAGTTACCTTGCCATGACGTAACTCCAAATGTGGACAAGAAATCAAAAATAATTGTTCCAGTGATTAGAAATTGATCATTAAAAAAAAATACAGTATGCTCCTCGTTGACTTACATTGTACGCTGAAACAGCTCTCAAAGTCACTCTTTTAGTATGTTAACAAACACAAAGCTGATTCAGAGTCAGACAATATAGTGCATCACCAAATTAAAATGAAAAAAAGAAAAAAAAGAACTCCAGGTGACTTTGCCATTTGTATTAGGAAGAAACCACGGACTGGATCCATGGATCCGGAAACAGATCTTCAAATAGTAAAATAAGTATCCCGACATTATAATTCATTTTTAATACTACCCATTAAGACCAGAGGCCCATTCTACAAAATATCTATATCTATATATCACCTTTTCATGTCAAGGACCCGCAGAATTATTATGTATTTGGCTGCAGAGCAATTTACAATTACAATTACAATTTAGGCATTTAGCAGACGCTCTTAATCCAGAGCACTTAAGTAACCAAGAACAAAAAACTAAAACATGGTAATACATCCAAAAAAATTGTCATCATGAATCCTACGTGAGCTTAAGAACCTAACAGTGGAATATCTATCTAAGGAAACTATACACTATAGAGTGCTATGTCTACATAAAGTGCTATTTAAGTTACATAAGTTGAGCCTATATGCATACGCCTGTAGGAGGTCGAGGCTGGCTAGGGCAAGTACTACGGCAAGTGCTATGGGCTAAGATGGAGTCTGAAGAGGTGCGTTTTCAGACGGAAGATTGGGAGTGAATCTGCAGTTCTGATTGCAATGGGAAGTGCATTCCATAGTTTGAGTGGAGCGTTGTCCCGGCGCTTTTAGCAAAGGTACTTTCAGCTTCCCTGAGTCAGCTGATCTGAGCACTCGGGAGGGTTTGTAGTGTGCGATCAGACTTGCAAGATATGGCGGTGCCGTACCTTTGGTTGCTTTGAATGCCAGCATCAGAGTTTTGTACTCTGTGCGGGCAGCGACTGGGAGCCAATGGAGGGAGCGGAGAAGTGGGGTGACATGTGAGAATTATGGCTGGTTAAAAACCAGGCGAGCTGCGGCCTTTTGGATCAATTGCGCATGCCGGTAGGCCAGTAAGGAGGGAGTTACAACACACAGCGTCTCCATTGTGACCTCCAGTGAGTCTGACCTCGGCTATAGCCTTCTTCTCCTGGACCTTGCCCGTTCCCAGCAGTCTCAGCATGTTCTTGGCGCCCTCTGCCATGGCGTGTTCCACGCGGTAGTGGTGCCACAGCTCCTCCACCCGAAGCTCCACCCCGCACATGTCCGGCTTACCTGAGAACAGAACAGATGGAAGTCAAGGAGGGGGAGGGGGGGGGGGTCAATCGAATGGTTTCACTCTGGAACTGTAATTCTCAACCTGTGGGTCGGGAGCCCCAGGGGGGTCCCCACATGATTTTAGGGGGTCTCCAGATGACAGCTGACAATTTAAGGACTTTTAAGACCTTGAAAAGACAAAAGACAATGAATTGGATTTGGACTGTAACAATAATAGCAAATGCTCAAGGCCTGAATTGTCTTGTTTTGTTCCCAGCACAGATGAGTGGCTTCCAGTACATTAAGCCACGCTGCTATTATGTGCCATCCATTCATTCACTATTATAATGAGCGGTAGTGGAGCATTGGCTCCTTATAAATGGCTCGATAGATGTGATTTTAATGTAACACTTGCCCCTACTGGTACTAATAGTCATATACTGGTGCTCATTAACGTCACATAGATAGGTGAACACAGACACAAATAGATAGGTGAACACAGACACACGGACATTGCTGTTCCTTGGAGTGGTTGCACCACTCAAAAACAGCAAAACAGTAGCAAATTGATAAGCTCAAAATCTACTACTTTTGAGTGACACTGTAGTATCAAGTAGGGCAGTGGTTCTCAACCAGTGGTCCTTGATAGGGCTTCCAAGTTGTCCCCAGCTAAATGATGCAGAGTTGGTTACCAAATGGACCCTTATAGATATTTAACTCTCCAGAGCGTAAAATTAAATCTAGGTTTAAGTTTAAGCTCTCAAGAGTTCAATTGATAAACAATTCTGCAAAATAAGTCTACAATTAGAGAATGTATAATTATTGTTATCTTGATCAACGTTTGCCTGTTATCTCTCCTATGGTACCAACATCAACACAGCATGGAATCGAGCACAATATCTTATTCAAAAATCAAAAATATTCTTTCGTATTGGGTCTGAGAGGCTAAATCATATCAAATGGTGTTCCGTGGCTCAAATGGCGAAAAGAAAAACCATTTAGGTTTTTTTTTCTTTTTTGCTATAATTAGTGTAGGTGGCAACAAGAACCCCAAAAGGGGTTCCCGTCCTGAATGGGCTAATGGACCTTGATACGAAAAGGTTGAAAAGTAGGACATGAATTTATTTTAAAATAAATAAATAATAAAAGACAGTGTGGAGATAAGAGGTTTCTGCGCGACAGCAATGATATTGTGGTGAATGATTGACACGGCTGTGCTGCGGGCATGTTCCCTTGGCGATACGGTAACGAGGTCTGACTGAGACAATAAGCAGTAGTCCCTGTTCGTTCAATTAGCCAACCAGAGCTAATGAGCTCTCTTATGTTGCAGCAACATAACACCAACACTACAATTCTTGACCATTGTATTGCTGTAGGACAAAGAAAAAAGTAGGTAGTAGGTTCCGTAATGCAATTCTAATGGTCTTTAGCACTAAACAATAATGACGGATTTAGCCACGCCGGGTCACGCCCCGAAATACCCGTATGCGAGTCTCAAAGACTAATAAGAAACGAAAATACATCGCTTGGATGCACCTGGACGTGACCCAGCCGGGGTGATCAAGTCCCGACTTACGTCCCAGACCCACTAGGGAAAGACCAGGGCCACACAATTCGTTGCATCCACTCCGAAACTACTCTGCCGGGACTGGGAGGTACAATTCTGGTATGTGGAGGGACTAGGCTCTGTGGGTTGACTCCTGTCCGGGCGTTGGTTTTACATTTAGCCCTCGTCGACGTGACCTGTTTTTCTTTCTTCCATATCATATGCTTCAGGGTTTTATTTATGGAGCGAGGAGGGTGTGGTGTTCTGGAGGCGTGTTTTCCTGAAACACAGGTGGTCTATTTTTAGGACGTGGTCTAACAGATGTAAGGGACATTGTGCTAGTGTATCGCACTAATGTATTCCCATGCCGCCTGGGAGGAGGCTCAGACAAGGAAGGGGAGGGCAGAGACATCCATTAGAGTTATGTTCCCAAAACAGCCCCTCTCTCTCTCTCTCTCTCTCTCTCCTTTGTTAAATGAGGCATGGCTTTTAGCTGTTGGCCGACATCAAGGCAATACAGGAACATCAATAACACCCTGACCTGAGACTGTGTGTGTGCGTGCACGTGGTGTGTGTGTGTGTGTGTGTGTGTGTGTGTGTGTGTGTGTGTGCGCGCGTGCGTGCGTGCGTGCGTGTGAATGGACGTGTGCAGGTTTGTGTGAAGGTGTCTCTATCTCACGCCGTTGGGAAGAACACATCGATCCGTTTAGGGAGCTTCTGGGAACAGAGAGACGATAACGGCTCCTTTACGCTACGCCCGTGTGGCGGGCGGCGGAAATAACAGATCCCGAGCTCACATCGTCACGTCCATGACGCGATGTTATACTCAGATAAGCTGATGGAACCTTCCTTTTTTTTTTTTTTTTTAAGATATTTTTTTGCGGCTTACGCCTTTTATTGATTTTTTAAGGGACAGATAGTAGGCTGACAGGAAACGGGAGAGAGATGGGGGGATGACATGCGGTAAAGGCCGTGTCGGGTTCGGGAGTCGAACCCGCGGCACACCGCGACTGGATCACCAGTCCGGTGCCCAGACCGTTACGCTACGGCCTGGGCCGATGGAACCTTCCTTAAAACAGTGGCTCTCAAACCTTTCAGGGCTTGACACCCCAAAACAATCATATTTGAACTGGGGACCCCACAAAATAATCATAGCCTATTTAAACTGGGGACCCCCTAAGCCCCAACCAGACAAGCACCTGGAATAGTAAGAGTTCAGTTGTTTCACTCTTTTCTTTGTGAAAATAGATGATCTACATTCTACAAGCTCATAGCACCTGACACAGCCATAGGATATTTGTCGAAATCTAAAGTTGATATAATTGAATTTGAGGCCTGGGCCATGGCTCAGTGGTCCAGGCACCTTGGCTGGTAATCCAGTCTGGCAGTGTGCCGGGGGTTCGAATCCCGATCCCCGACGGCCTTTACCGCATGTCTTCCCCCCATTTCCTGTCAGCCTACTGTCTGTCCCTCCATATAAAATAAAGGCGAAAGCCACAACAATAATAATACCGGTAATTTAATTTTAATGGTTTTTTTTTTTGGCAGCCTGTTTTATACCAGCTGCATACCGAAAATAGCCGATATACAAGCTCACAATGTGTCGCACTGCGCCACGATGTAAATTGGCTGTTTCCAGAGTGTGACACCCGCACGCAACCAAGCATAAAAAAGTTCTACTGGATCTCCTCTACACTAGTCCCTCCCTGACATTTTTCAAATTTGTTGGCAAAAGTGTCAATAAGCAATGTAGTGAGAAATCAGTAACGTATAGCCTATTTGTGACAACACAACGAAGCACCTTGGTTGTCTTCGGTCTGCTCCGTGGCCTGCATGGACTTGCGGATCTGCATGCGGATGATGTCGATCTTAGTCTTACTGTCCTGCAGCATCTGCTGAGCGGTCTGGAGAAGCTTCTTGTCCTGCAAGGAGACACACAGACAACATGCCCTTAGTTTGACTTCTTCTCGCTACCAACAGTAACTGGATGTATATTCTTTTATTTTTATTATTACACATCCTGAATCCTGCACCTGAGAAATAACCCAAAGTGTGAAAAGCAAAAAAAACTGAAACTAATAAAAACTAAACTAAAACTTAGCGTTGTCACAAAAAAAACTAATAAAAACTAGCAAACGAAACAACAGAAAAAACTAATTAAAACTAACTGAATTTGGAAAATAAATGTGAAAACAAATAAAATAAATCCATAACTATTATAACCACACACACACACACACACACACACACACACACACAGTTAATCCGTTTTAAATTCAAATATACAATACCTTGAATGGTCCCTTTTTGGTTTCTTTAAAGGCTTTTTTTAATAGGAATGTGAGCTTGAATGTGAGCTTTCTTAGAATTAAATAGGGCTTCAGACTAATCAATGTAGTTGAAAAAATATATATATATTTTAATGTCTTTGCGTCATTCGTCGATTCATTAATATCGAACTAAAAACAAATAAACAAAATAAATTATATATATCGGTATGAGTATCGTATTTCCATATCGGTGCATCCCTAGTTTCAAGTAATCTAAAAAGAAATCGGTCGTAAGCAGTGAGACAATAATGTATGGTTCTGCCCTACAGTGGAGTGGACGCAGTGAGACAATAATGTATGGTTCTGCCCTACAGTGGAGTGGACACAGTGAGACAATAATGTATGGTTCTGCCCTACAGTGGAGTGGACGCAGTGAGACAATAATGTATGGTTCTGCCCTACAGTGGAGTGGACACAGTGAGACAATAATGTATGGTTCTGCCCTACAGTGAGGTGGACACAGTGAGACAATAATGTATGGTTCTGTCCTACAGTGGAGTGGACACAGTGAGACAATAATGTATGGTTCTGCCCTACAGTGGAGTGGACACAGTGAGACAATAATGTATGGTTCTGCCCTACAGTGGAGTGGACACAGTGAGACAATAATGTATGGTTCTGCCCTACAGTGGAGTGGACACAGTGAGACAATAATGTATGGTTCTGCCCTACAGTGGAGTGGACGCAGTGAGACAATAATGTATGGTTCTGCCCTACAGTGAGGTGGACACAGTGAGACAATAATGTATGGTTCTGTCCTACAGTGGAGTGGACACAGTGAGACAATAATGTATGGTTCTGCCCTACAGTGGAGTGGACACAGTGAGACAATAATGTATGGTTCTGCCCTACAGTGGAGTGGACACAGTGAGACAATAATGTATGGTTCTGCCCTACAGTGGAGTGGACACAGTGAGACAATAATGTATGGTTCTGCCCTACAGTGGAGTGGACACAGTGAGACAATAATGTATGGTTCTGCCCTACAGTGGAGTGGACACAGTGAGACAATAATGTATGGTTCTGCCCTACAGTGGAGTGGACACAGTGAGACAATAATGTATGGTTCTGCCCTACAGTGGAGTGGACGCAGTGAGACAATAATGTATGGTTCTGCCCTACAGTGGAGTGGACGCAGTGAGACAATAATGTATGGTTCTGCCCTACAGTGGAGTGGACACAGTGAGACAATAATGTATGGTTCTGCCCTACAGTGGAGTGGACGCAGTGAGACAATAATGTATGGTTCTGCCCTACAGTGGAGTGGACACAGTGAGACAATAATGTATGGTTCTGCCCTACAGTGGAGTGGACACAGTGAGACAATAATGTATGGTTCTGCCCTACAGTGGAGTGGACACAGTGAGACAATAATGTGTGGTTCTGCCCTACAGTGGAGTGGACACAGTGAGACAATAATGTATGGTTCTGCCCTACAGTGGAGTGGACACAGTGAGACAATAATGTATGGTTCTGCCCTACAGTGGAGTGGACACAGTGAGACAATAATGTATGGTTCTGCCCTACAGTGGAGTGGACGCAGTGAGACAATAATGTGTGGTTCTGCCCTACAGTGGAGTGGACACAGTGAGACAATAATGTATGGTTCTGCCCTACAGTCAGGGGTTAAAGCCAAAAAAAATCCCAAGACTGAACATTTTCAGACCACTTTTCAAACCATGTGGCGAACCCCCCACATTTGCACCGATCTACCCCTGTCCTAGACAGCGATAAAATAAATAAATACAAATGAATCATAAATTAATACCATGGCGCGTGCAGCGCACACCAAATTTTGGGGTTGTAAAATGATGTTTTCCCAAAGTTGCCTTTACCGAATGTGTGTCAATCCATGCTTCATTTTATAGAAGCAGCTTTTGAAGTTATGTTGTATTATATTGCTAGTCCGGCCAATCAATAAATACTCTGAAATGACTGTAGGGCTTGCCTTTACAGCCACATGGTGCATAGCAACAGTGTGTTAAAGTTAAAAAAAAAAAACCCAGAGGAAGACACTTATAGGCATGTAGCCTTCAGTAGTCCATTATGCACCTGCATTATAAGGTTGCAAGTGAGAACAAAAGTCAATTACAAGAGAACCCATTGGTTTTGGCAACTAAAATGGGACAGTGGGATAGGTGGGCAGTGGGCACTATATGCAGCTCCATCTCACTGAATTAGAATATTTTGTATAAGTACATTTTCTTCTGTAATAAAATTCATATATTCTCATTTCATTGTGCATAAAGTGTACTTCAAGTACTTCAAACATTTGTTTTAATCTTGATGATTCAGGTCAGGCCAGTTGGCTGGTCAGTTAAGCACAGTAATACCATGGTCAGTACACCAGTTACTAGTAGTTTTGGCTCTGTAGGCAGGTGCCAAATCTAGCTGGAATTTTGGAAAGGAAAATTAGCATCTCCATGAAGCTTGTCAACATACTGAAGCTAAAAAGATGTGTTGAAACCATTGTTAAGTTTTCACTATCAGTGGACCAACACCATGCAGATACCATGGCCTAAATCAGCACTGTGTTTTGTCATGTCCAGAGTCTCAACACAACCATCTATTATGATATTTTACAGCACTGTGTACCTCTGTACATTGACAAGCTTTATGTTGATGCTGATTTTCCTTTTCCAGCAGCACTTGGCACCTGCCCACAGTGCCAAAACTACTAGTAACTGGTGTAATGACCATGGTATTACTGTGCTTAACTGACCAGCCAACTGGCCTGACCTGAACCCCACATTGAATCTAGGTTGTATTGTCAAGAGGAAGGTGTGAGACATGAGACTGAACAATCCAAATTAATTTACGGCTGTTATCAAAGCAAACCTGGGCTTCCATAACACCTCAACAGTGCTACTGGCTGATCACCTCCATGCCACGCCCCATTGATGAAATAATTTGTTCAAAAGTAGCCCAGACCAAGTATTAACTGTATACTTTTCGACATTTCTCGTAAAATATTCTAATTCATTGAGATATTTTTATTATTTTTATGAGCTGTATGCCATAATCATCAAGATTAAAACAAAAAAAGGTTTTAAATACTTCACTTTATGCACAATGAATTGAGAATAATTATATGAAAGTTTCACTTTTTTAATTATATTACAGAAGAAAATCAACTTTTACAAAATATTCTAATTCAGTGAGATGGAGCTGTAGTTCCCAGCAACATCTGGGCACTTTGGCTATTTAGTAATAGTATATACTATTAGCAGTCAGCAGTGGAGCACTGTGCTCTCTCTCTGAGCGCAGAGAGTGGGGAGTGGGAGGGGCGAGCGCGCACACTACTACACTAGCTTCTTAAAGAGACAGGCTGCATTTTCACGGATTTGGCCATCATATCGCTACACTATACACATACTCCCGTCTCCCCCTTAAATATTTTTTTTTGCAAATCTGCGCTGATCTCATAAAAGACCTATGAAATCCTCAGGACGGAAATCCGTCCCCAGGACGGAGAACTTTAAGCCCTTACAGTGGAGTGGACACAGTGAGACAATAATGTATGGTTCTGCCCTACAGTGGAGTGGACGCAGTGAGACGCCAGACATTAGCAAGCACTCTTCCAGTAACCTTTATCTACAGTATATCTATTATACAGCTCTTCCCACACAGTCCCACGCTGACGGAGAGGAGAGGAGAGGAGAGGAGAGGAGAGGAGAGGAGAGGAGAGGAGAGGAGAGGAGAGGAGAGGAGAGGAGAGGAGAGGAGAGGAGAGGAGAGGAGATTAACAGTCCAATTTACATTACCATTGTTACCGTACCACTTGTTAGGAGTGAATAAGCACTTTAAAGCACTTTAAACCGCTACTCTCTCCTCAAAGTGACTGAGGAAAGCATTGCAAAGTACTGTATTTAGTAGGCTAAAGGCAAGCTAACAGAGCATTAATTGGTGTGCAAAATTGCAACGATGGTTTAAAATGTTGTTTCTTTTATTCTTTAGGGGCGCTATAGCCAATGCATGGCTTTTGAAGATTACGTCATGTGTTTATAGCACTTATCACGCAAAGCGTTTGCCAGCCAAGTCTATGGATTTTAATGTTTGTTTAGGGCACTAAATAACATCGTAGGACGTCATGTGACCGATATAAATACAATGGGCGCCCCTCACTTCACACAAGTGTGATTTTTTGTTAACGCTGCATATTCTGATAGTAGTCGTTGCTATAGACTCAGTTTGGTCAATGAACAAACACTCTATAGTATAGTGTTTGTTCAGTGACCGGGGTCTCCCTGTCTCTGCAGCTCATTAGTAAACAGAAACTACATTTTCAGGTGGGATACAAATGTCATCCAATCAGGATAAAAAACTTAAAAAAAAAACGATTTTAGTGTTCCAGTACCAATTTTGTCACCAATTCCACTTTGACTTGTGTGTCCTGTATGAGTTCATGAGTTCTCTATCCTGATTGAATGAAAGTGATATCCCAATGTAAAAATATTTTTTTCCTAAACAGAACTGGAGAGACGGCCATAGTATTTGATTGAATCAATTGTAGAAAAATATTCCATTTAAAATTTAAATTCAAACAATAGGGCTTATACCTCAAACTAATCAATTTAGTTCATTTTTTTTTCTTTTTAAATAGAATAGTTTTGCAACAAAAACTTGCTTCTTGATCATTCGATTCATGGAAAAAAGCAAGTGACACAGAACAACGTCTAGTAAAAAGCCTGTACTTTGGTGGTTCCGTTGTCGTAGATGGGGATCATGTTCTCTGCTCCCTGCTTGACCTTCAGCTCAATGTTGAGCTGTCTCTCCAGAGCAGAGATGCGCTCCTGACTGGCCGACTTACGGCTGACCGGAGACTGAGGAGCATCTGTGTGGGAGGGGATAAGATTAGGTGTCAGCTTACTTATGTAAAAGTATCAATACTGCAATGTAGAAATACTATGTTACAAGTAAAAGCCCGGAATTCAAAATGCACGTACAAATGTATTGGCATTCAAAATATACTTAAAAGTACCAAAAGTTAGAGAATATAATTATAGAGAATGTCCAATTTCAAGTTTTTTTTTTTTTTTTAATAGCAGCTCTACACGATGCAACGCATTGTGAGCTTGTAGAGCCTAAATGGCCGAAATATATAAAGGACTGAAGTGGTTAATGTATGTTTTGTAATAATAATCAAAATCTACAAAGTAACTAGAAACTAAAGTCAATTGTTGATTAATTATTCATTGTTGATAATTTATTAATTGTCATAACCTTTTTCATATCAAGGCCCATTATTTATTTGGCATTTCAGCCACGGGCCACCGTTTCACCGTTATATATATTATAATATTTTGTTATCCTTGGATATGTTTTTCTCCAAAATCCAATGCTGTATTGATGTGGTACCATAGGAGAGATACCAGATCAAAATAACAATCATTTAACATTGTCTAATTGTGTAGACTTCTTGAAAATGAATTAATGCAGCAGGTGTTTAACAAAAATGTTACTCTTGAGAGTGTAAAATTAAGCCCTGGGGTCCCTCGCCTTTGTTGTCGTCGTGTCCCTTGACCACGATGTGTGCGTCCAGCTCCTGCAGCTGGTCATGCAGGGTGTCCAGCTTGCGCGCCGAGCTGCGCAGCTGCGAGTCCACCTGCTGCGCGTTGCGCTTGTCGGTGGTGGCGCGCCGCAGGTTCTCGGCGCCCTGCTTGATCTTGAGCTCGCAGCGGATCTCGCGCCGGATGCGCGCGCGCTCCTCGTCCAGCCGCTGCTGCACCCGGGAGTCGGAGAAGTCGGTGGCCTGGTCCAGACCCAGCTGCTGCAGCACCGACAGCCCGCCCGGGTCACCCTGCAGCGGAGAGGGGAGGAGGAGGAGGAGAGGTTTTAGTCCATACATTAAAATAGTTCCACTAGCCCAGGGGGTTTTCAACCCTTTTCATATCAAGGACTACTATTCATTCAGCATTTGAGCCCACGGACCATACGATTCTTTCCACAATAGGAGAGATACAGTAACAGGCAAATAAATGTTGATCAAAATAACAATCATGCTACATTCTCAAATTGTGTAGACTTTTTGCAAATTAAGTAATGCAGGTGTTTAACAATACTTTTACTCTCGAGGGTGTAAAATGAAACCAAATGGACCCGTAAAAGGTCCATTTGTTTTCATTCAAACTTTCCATGATTTAGCCAGGGACCACCTGAAACCTCCTCAAGGACCACAGGTGGTCCCCAGACCACTGGTTGAAAACCACTGAACTAGCCGATCTACATCGACACGTTGTGAGCTTGTAGATCTGATACTTTCACTGTTTGTTTTATTTGAATCCTGAAAACAGGACATGAGGTTTCTTCTACCCAACAGAGATACGACATTGTAAAGCTCTGGGAAAAGACCTGGGAGGCATTCATCCAACACTCACACTGTACACCAGATGATCATAATATCACACACACACACACACACACACACACACACACACACACACACACACACACACACACACACACACACACACACACACACACACACACACACACACACACACACACACACACACACACACACACACACACACACACACACACACACACACACACACACACCTTCTCATTCACAGCCCATTCATCCAAACAGAAAAGTTCTATTTAATTGTATTAAATTATGTCAAACTCACCTGTACGAAAAGCTTGAATTATCGTCTTACTATCTGCAAAGTGTTTGTTTCATAAAAATCCACCACATGTTATGAGCTACTTCCTGTCAAGAAATTCCTTGCAGATCATTAGAGTTTGGAAGCACTCATTATCAGTAAAGCAACCTCCTGCATTATGTGCAAATTCTAGACAGGTGGTACACATGGGCTGTTGAGTGATAGTCAACGAGCACTTCCAAACTCCGGCACTTAGAAATAAATCTTCTGCAAGGAATTGACAGGGAGTAGCTCATAACATGTCTACAGTGGATTTTTATTAAACAAATAACACATTGCAGATAGAAAGAGGATAATTCAAGATTTCCGTACAGCTGCAATGTTGGTGAGTTTGACGTTGTTAAATACAATCAGATAGGACTTTTCTGTTTGGATGAATGGGCTGTCTATGGGAAGTTGCACCTAGGTAGCACCTTGCTGGCAAGATGGCAGCCGTCTGGCATCAATGGCCGTGACAGTGACAACCGATATCCCATAGGCCGAACTCGGAATCTCCGGTGTTTACACAAAAACGCTTCCAAACAGCTTCCTCGCTGTCTGCATTATGTTCCTACGGGACAGAGAGTGTGACTGACTTTCCATATTTTGATGTATACTTGTGGGAACGTTTGGTCCTCACAAGTATAGTAATACAAGTATGCACGCGCACGCACACACACACACGCACGCACACGCACACGCACACGCACACACACACATACACACAGAGGGCCTGATTCTTCAACGTGTTTCCGCTGATATATTGCCGTGACGCTGGCGGAAAGGCATTTACGTGGATTTCCCACATTAATTTGGAATTCATGGAAATGGCCGTGAACTTGACGCTGACTTTGGTTCGTCGGTAACTCCGCTAAATCCTCCGCCACCTCTTTAGGTGGCGGAGAAATTTGCGGAAGCATACACTTGCAAATAGATTTATTCAGAAGGCTTTAGTCTTCATGCTGAATCAATAAATAGTCCCCAAATCTCAGATAAAATATGTAGGCATGTGCCCCCAACATATTGGTCGATCAGCACAAAAAATCAGCACAAAAAACGATATATATATATATATATAAAAGCCGAGTGCACTTGTATGCCTAAATGCATGCATTATAGGCAAGTTAGCCTATAGAGTCCCATATACAGAAACTGCCCCGCAAGCCGACACCTTTTTATTTATTTATTAGGATATTTATATCATGCGCGATTGGGGATGCTCACTCGGCAGCCTTCTACTCGAAGTGCAACGGTTGTGAGCTTGTAGATCGGATCTCGCGGACTCGCGCTGCATGTTAAAAAACAAATTCACAGTTATAATAAGAACATAGGCTTATCTGCATTCTGCACTGTACGAATCCAACATAGTTTAGTGTAGACAGTAATGCCTGCAGTAGGCGGCGGCAGGCCTAATGAAATTGTTTTGTTACGGAGACTGTCGGTGTGTGTGTGTGTGTGTGTGTGTGTGTGTGTGGGGGGGGGGGGGGGGGGGGTGCGTGTGTGTGTGTGTGTGTGTGTGTGTGTGTGTGTGTGTGTGTGTGTGTGTGTGTGTGTGTGTGTGTGTGTGTGTGTGTGTGTGTGTGTGTGTGTGGCGGAGGGCAGACAGCAGCGTACTGCCGATCCGATTCACATTGGAAAATGAATAGGGCTAATTAGCCCTATATAAAAAAATAGAAGACCAATATTAGCCTAATGAATGCAGCGTGTTTGAAAGTCGGCCAGTCATATCAGTTTTAAACCAGCTCACCTCCACTCGTGAACATGACGGACACACAGACAGAATTTATAATAATGTATATTTATATTGATCACTGCCACACACAGAATAGTTTAACTCACTGGATAAACTCACTGGATTATAATTTCTTCAGACAAGAGGATCCCAGGCCTACGAGGTAGGCCTAGGCCTATAATATATTTACTTATGAATGTATGGGCTACTGTTCTTTATCGCGCAACAGTGTCGAGGGCCCATGCAGCCCCCCTCCCTCTCTCGTCTCTCTCTCTCTCTCGCTCTCTCTGAAAATACGACTTTTGCATTGACATATCCGATATTTTCAATATCGGATATGTTTTACCTCTGCAAAGGTGTGAGTGAACACCCGCCTTGGTCCCGAACTTAATTAAATAAATTATAATTATATTGCTTCAGCGGAGCACGCACCATTGTAAGCTTGGATATAGCAGTGACCGCGGCTGTGATCTCAGACAAACTGCTGTCTGCTGAGTCATGCTTGAAGCCTTTTATGGTACGATATGGGGCGTGGATCAATGCAGATGAGGTTGTCGGTTGCTTTTCCGATCACTTTGCACCCGCTGCTTTCAGTATGACATACACCTGCGATACGCCAGCGCACCTGTGGTACACACCACTCTCTGAATAACACGTCATCTCAACGTAGCTTGATCGGACGGATAAATACGATATCTGTTTCCGTCACCGTTACACTCTGGCGCATTTCGTTTTTGAAGAATCAGGACCAGAGTGAGTGAGTGAGTGAGTGAGTGCTGAAGGGGCCATTCAGCCATCCTGCCATCCATCCTAGCCTCCCATTCAGCTCAGCAGATCTGATTACAGCCTCTCCTCTCGGATATCTGCAGCTACATTCATACCGAAGGCACAAACTCCCTTATGGTCGTCAACTGTGATCTTTAGGACTGTCTGTTCGTTCCACTGCTTGGAGAGTGATCCAGTTTGACGTGTGCGTTCAGACGTAGCCTGAACGGCACTGACCTGTCACACATTGGCTGCTTGTTGATCGGCTATTTTCAGCAGAAACTGAAAACTGAAAATACACTAGTATAGCCCTGAGGGACTCCGCTCGTATATAACCTTGTATATAAACATTGCGTTGCGGCGTGCTGTGAGCTTGTAGATCAGCTATTTTCACTAGTCTTTTGAAATATATACTGTATACAGGTATATATATTTTTTTTTTAAATAGATTTGTACTCGCGTTGTGACCCATAAACAGCGCTTTAGCAGGAAGGCCAAAAGGGGAGGGTCTGGCCAGGCAACACCACACTCATGTTTAAACCATAATCCACCCATAGATTACAGAATACAAGTATTTCATCACAGTCCTTACAGACTGCCAAGGCAAGCCAGACATGGCACTAGTCCAGGACCTGCAGGCTTTGTAATAATGTGTGGCCCGTTGCACAAACATGATGATCATGAGACCTTAATGTGTGACGTATGGAGAGCGGTGGCTTAACAGGGGGCCAACATCGTACGCTGCAGAAAATCATGACATACTGAAAATAGAATCAGATTTCACAAACACTACTACAAACACTACTACCAAGTGAGCACCCAGACATGCAACCACTGACCGAGTTAACATATCTGGATACACATGTTTTAGGAAAGATAGAACAGGTAAAGCAGGGGGGGGGTGTTCTAATCTATATTAGGGAATGTATTAAATGTGTGGAGCTTGAATTGGCTGTAAACGTGGAGTGTCTGGGAATCAATGTAATACTTTCTCCCAACATGAATTTTAACATAGTTGTACTTTATAATCCTCCATCTCATAATGCTGATTTTTATAATGAATTGAAAAGTCTTCTCTCTGCTTGTGATAAATGTAATGAGACTATATTTTTGGGGGACTACAATGTAAATTGGGCTGATAAAAAGGGCAAATTAAAACTGAAATCTGTAATGGATAAACATAAATATAAGCAGTTGATTGATAAACCCACTCGCATCACTAGGACGAGTGAAACTCTTATAGATCTGATTTTCACAAATAGACCAGAGAGAGCAATAAAAACATATAATCTTATCACTGGACTTTCAGATCATAATATGACCTTGATTGTAAGAAAACTAACAGGAAAACGTCTGGTTCACCATAGTAAAACGGAAGGTCGAACCTCAACGACAGGAATTCCTAGGGCGAACATAGTTAACTTTGAACACGATTTAATGGAAATAAATTGGGAATGTGTAACTAGAGAACAGGAAATTGCCTCAATTTTGGGCAATTTAATAAATAAATACACCAAAACATGGACAAGTAGGGCAAAGAAATATTATCTCCCCTGGTTTAATAATGACATCTTCCAGCTCGCTAAAAAGCGAGGTCTTGCTCTTAAAAAGTCTCTAAAGACAAAAAACACTACTGATTACCTGCTCTTCACAGGTTTGAGGAACAAAGTGCTGTCTGAGCTAAGGAAGGCCAGGAGTAACTACTTCCACAAACTTATTGAAGAGGCCAATGGCAACAGCTCTAAGCTATGGCAGCACATCAACAGAGTAGCAGACTCTAGTAGGCATAAACACGCTAAAATAAATTGTTTGAAAGTAAACAATGGCATTGTGGATAACAATGTGGCCATGGCAAATGCTTTCAACAATTTCTTTATTAAGTCTGTAGAGGAATTGTCCAGTAATTTCAGATCCACTGAGTCACCCTATGAGGAGACTGACAATGCTTATCCAGATGATTTCCAAATCAAAGAGGTGTCTAGTGATGCAGTAAAAAAAATGCATCGCAAACATGAGTAGCTCAATGTCAAAGGACATCCACGGCTTATATGCTGAACTAATTAAAAAAAATCTGACCTGCTTACTAGAGCCTATCACTTACTTAGTTAACTTATCTATAAAAACAAAAAGATTCCCAGAGAGCTGGAAAACGGCAATAATTGCCCCGATCCACAAGTCAGGGGACAAGGACTTGGCTAGCAATTATAGACCCATTGCTCTTCTTCCTGTTGTCTCAAAAATATTAGAAAAGAGCGTTGCCATGCAACTAACTGAATATTTGGAGTCTAAGCAACTACTGCACCCACAGCAGTTTGGATTTAGACCCAAACATTCTACCAAGACAGCTAACTGTTACTTACTTGACAGGTTCAAAGGTCTACTGGTGAGGGTACAAGTTGTGGGGACAGTGTTCTTGGACCTAAAAAAGGCCTTTGACACTGTCCATCATGGAGTCTTGTTGTCTAAGTTAAAACATTTCAAAGTGTCAGCAGAAGCTTCACAGTGGTTTAAGTCATATCTGGGAGGGAGACAGCAGTGTGTCAGGGTCAATGGGGAGAAATCATTGCTGCTCCCCAAGGGTCGGTACTTGAACCACTGCTATTTACTATGTACATTAACGATCTTCCTAATACCTGCCCAGGCGTTAGCTGCCAAATGTATGCTGATGACACTGTCATCTATACATCTGCTAAAACAGCCAGCATGGCAGCTGCGCAGCTGACACAGGAACTAGAGAACATCTCCAACTGGCTAGAGTCATCACAATTAACTTTAAATGTTAAAAAAAAAAGTTTCAATGTGTATCTCCATCCGCAGCAGGCCTGCTTTGAGGTACGCATCAAAAATGAAACTCTTATGGAAATGGGTGAAGTAAAATATTTAGGAATAATCTTGGATAAAAACTTAAAATTTGAAAAACAGGTAAAGCATAATGCAAGAAGGTCAAACCAAATCTAAATTGTTTTCGTCATATTAGAAGGGACCTATCAGCCAAAAATGCACAGCTGTATATGCATGCTATGATTTTCTCACACCTATCATACAGCATCACAACATGGTCACAATCCTCTCAAACTGTCTTAAAACCAATAACATCAATATACAAACAGGCTATAAAAATCATGGATCAAAAACCAATGAGATGGCACATTTGTGGTGTTCTAAAAAAACACAACCTTTTTACATTTGAAAATTTTGTATTTTTTTCTACTATCAAATTGGTTTTTAAGTGTTTACAGGGTCATGTCTCACCTTTGTTCTCTGGACTGATAGTTAGACTTCCGAGCTCTGGTAGAGCAACCACTCGCGCCTCAACAAGTGGTAACTGTGTTGTTCCCAGGTGTAACAACACATTCGGACAGTCTGCCTTTTCAGTAAAGGGAGCTAACTTATGGAACTCCTTGCCTACGGTCTTAAAACTAGAGACGGATGGTAATGTGTTCTATAGAGGTCTCAAACTATGGTTGAAATCAGATCAACTGTGCTCACATGTATAGCTCCTGACTGGTTACGAGAATTATTATGTTTACTTTTGTACTGGAGGTTATGTAATGTACTGTAACCTTGCTGTAAATATCACTTGAATGTACTTTTTATTGAATGTACTTCTTATTTTTAGATTGGGTGTTCTTTTAACTTTGTATTTTCAGAAAAGTCTCCTATGGACAAGTGGTGAAAACTAGCACTCGTGCTAACACACTGTAAACGATGCATCTACAAGTTGTACAATTGTGCAATGAGCAATGTGATTGTTATGTCCATATCAAATAAATAAACATAAACATAAACATAGTATGGATCAAACAGCCAGATTAATGCTTTTAAGTGGAACAATTGTTCCACTTAACCCGCCTTACCCCATCCATCTGCATGGCTGCCGTTTTGAAAGATCTTTCCGTCCAACCGTAAAACAACCATTCTATAGTGAAGACCAGGAAAACTGTCCTCACAATGTCCATTTCTCAAATTCTACTACACTTGTGAAGATCAAATGTCCAATTACTGTACTATAGGACCTATAGTATAGTAATACCTCTGTTCAAAATGTATAGTTTGTGTGTGTGAGACAGACAGACAAACAGAGCCAGATAGCCTGTACACTGCTGCGGTTTTTAGCAGCGTTTTTACCGGTTTTCCGAAAAACGCGTCCAGTCTGCAAGGACCTTAAAGGTGGTTGCACACTGGGCGCGTTTTTCGGAAAACCGATGGAAAAACACAGCTAAAAATCCAAAATCGCGTCCGGTGTGTAGGGATCAAGGGACCTTATAGGCGAGTAAATCTATGAAAAAAAGCACCTTACCCCAAAAGAATTGCAACAAAAGGTTTATTTTTTTTTGTAGTATTAGGTGTCCCTAATAACATACTAAAAGTTTACCAAAGTTTGACCACCCGAAAGGTGTTATTTTCAAGATGGCGTCCAAGATGGCCTAAAAACCATTAAAATAGCCTAACTCCTTCATTATTCATCCTAGACAAGTACTTTTTGTGTCTAACCCTATGTTTTTGGGGCCTAGGAGTCCATTGAACTTGTTCAAATTGCATAGATACAATTAGATAATTATGAAATCCAATATTGTGTTTGTGACTCTGTTAAAACCCTCTGAAATAGTCACCAGTTTCAAGTTAACTAAACTAAATATTTAATAAATGTCTGAATATTTATATATTTTTTGGAATAAGGTTTCAAGATATCCTCAAAACACAACAAAACTAATAGTCACAATTTTCAGTAATTCAGAAGGTTGTGGCAGAGAATATTGTCAGTTGATAGATAATAGCCTACATGATTGCAATATTGAAACGTTTTGGATAGCTTGGTGGATAAACTTTGGCTCAAACTACTGTAAATAATTCATCATTATACAAAACTAATTTCTTGCATTATAGAGCGTCGCAGTCCCGCCCCCTTTCATGGGCCCATGAAATAATTCCCAATGCATTTTTCCCATAGACATTTCGAAACGTATTTATTGAAAGACATTATAAGCGTCGTACAAAGCCAACTCTTGTCGTGACAAATCATGACAACAAACACAATATTTTGGACCAAACAAATAAATACAAAGAAGAAAAACAACAAGTGTTGTAATCTGCTGTTTTTTTCTACTTTCTAATTCTTTGTTTGGCCCAAAACATTGTGTTTATTTATTGTCATGATTTGTCACGACAAGAGTTGGCTTTGTCCGCGGCGTAAACGTCTTTAAATAAATACTTTTTGAAAAGTCTATGAGGAAAATGAACGGTGATTTCTTCTCTGTCTCTCTCTCTCTCTCGAGGGGGCAGGACTGCGACGCTCTACTTACTCTTAGTGCAGAGTAGTCAGAACCTAAGTCTCTACCGGGTGCAGAGGGGTGTATGATAGGTGGGGTTGGGTGAGAAGGTAAAGGGGGGTCCGGTCTAGAGTTTAGTGGGCCTAGGGTTCCCCTCAGGTGGGTACAGGGGAGTATGGGGAGTGGGGGGGTCACTGGATTTCTCCCTGGGGACTTGGAGCACAGAAGAGCAAAGTTAATTAGACCCTCATGGTCTTCTCCTCTATGCATGTCCGAGGTGGCTAAATGGTGCATTTTATATAGCGCCTTTATCCAAGGCGCTTTACAGAGATTGTGCATTACATTCACCCATTCACACACACATTCATACACCGATGGCAGCGGAAACCATGCAAGGCACCAACTAGCACATCGGGAGCAATTAGGGGTTCAGTGTCTTGCTCAAGGACACTTCGACAGTAACTCTGGGGGAGCCCGGGTTCGAACTGGCAACCTTACGGTTACCATCCAGGCACTCTACCCCTGAGCCACCGCCGCCCCGTGGCTCATACAGTACATGTCCCATTAAAGCTATGGGGCACTTGAGAGCTTGAGAGATTGGGGCTTGTCTGTCCCTGTGGTGGTAGTTCTAAGACCTCCATGTTGTGATATTGATTAATATGGGGGGTGGGTTCAATTAATCGATTATTAATCGGCAGAGCTGTCGACTATTGTCAACATATTCCCCAATTTCCACTGAGATTATGGGGTGAATGAATGTGGCCAGACCCATCTTCTCTTTCTGTCATAGTGACATAATATTGTCCTGCATCAGATCATGTCCAAATCAGGTTCTCCAATCTCCAGTAGCCTCTTCAGTTTTTTGAAGATTTTTTGAGTGGTGCAACCACTCCCTTACGGAGCTATGTGTGTGGCTGGCTGGGTCTGAGCACTATGGGTGTGGCTGGCTGGCTGGCTGTGTCTGAGCACTATGTGTGTGGCTGTGTGGCTGGCTGTGTCTGAGCACTATGTGTGTGGCTGGCTGGCTGGCTCTGAGCACTATGTGTGTGGCTGGCTGGCTGGCTGGCTCTGAGCACTATGTTTGTGGCTGGCTGGCTGGGTCTGAGGATAGATAGATAGATAGATAGATAGATAGATAGATAGATAGATAGATAGATAGATAGATAGATAGATAGATAGATAGATAGATAGATAGATAGATAGATAGATATTATAGCAGTGACTGACTGAGACATCGAGCGTGCGTCCGCAACTGGTTGTGGCCCCCATCAAGTGACCTTTTGACCAATGCGGCCCTCGCCCCAAGTTGAGTTCGACACCCCTGCTCTAGGCCCATGAGGGGCCATTTCTCTCCACTGTATCCCCACTGAGGAGTCCATCTTCCCCATAGACCAGTGGCCATTTGGTTCTACTGACTTAGTGTGTTTGCTGCAAAGACACTCAGCGTTGTGAGCTTTTATAGATTGCCTATTTTCACAATGTTTGTCCCGGCCCACAGTTTGGGAACCACTACCCTTATAGGGGACTTATTTTTATTTTATTTATTGCCAGACACCTTTACAAAAAAAAAGGGCAGATATTTCTCTGTAAATTTATTCCATGATTTGTGTAATATTCCCATGCAGTCTATCACTTGGCAGCCATGCTTTTACAAATGTCACATGACAGTACCACCCAGTAATAATGAATATATTCCTTATTGTTATGATATCAAAATAAATCTCCTGAAAGCTTTCACAGAATGTGAATTGTGTATAGGTGATGAATTCACTTATACAGCAGTACGGCATTATAGAAAAGGGAAATGTCCTATTACACTGTTATAACCTTATAAACAATTGCTTTAATATATCATTGTACTTTTATATAATTTATATATGCTAATTGGATTCCTAGATAACCAAAACATAGGGTTAGACACCAAAATTATTTTTCTAGGATGAATAATGGAGTAGTAATGGTATTTTAAGAACTGGCGGCGGCCATCTTGAAAATAACACCTTTCGGGTGGTCAAACTTTGGTAACCTTTTAGTATGTTATTAAGGACACCTAATACTACAAAAAAAAGTTGAGAAACCTTTTGTTGCAATTTCTTTAGGGTCAAACCATATTTGTACCCGCCTATTAACAGTCAGGAAGTCGAACAGCACAAGCAGGTTGTCTGTAACTGTGACACACACACACACCCACACAACACACTACAAAGTGAATCCCTGGCCCTAACTACAAAAAGACAGAACTCCCCCCAACTCCCCCCCACCCCACTGTGGCACACAGATGAAAAAGAAAACACAGCGGGGGGAAAAAAACGGGAAAGAAAGCTCAAAGGCTGAGTCACCGTTCAAATCTAGATGATTTTGTACTAGGAAGTGAGCGAGGAAGTGGAGAGAATAGAGGGGTGGGGGTTGGGGCATGCAGATAACACCTGGCTTATGCTATGCTTATACTGGTGTCACGCTACTAAAAATAGCCCGAGCATCAGTCTAAACTACATACTATTGAACATAATAATATGTAGATTTAAACTATTATGCTAACAGGTAAACGGTAAACCTATACAGTAGCGTTTGTCTAAATAACAACCGGCTATCTAAATAGATGCCTCAATCATACAAGTGGATGTGTCAAGGCGTCACAACAACCTGAGACGTTGTGAACTTGTAGATCTGCAGTTTTGGGGCAATGAGATTTGGTGTATTGATAAAAAGAGGTTCTGTTTTACTAAGAATAAGAGGGTTTAAGTGGATAAGTGCGACCGATTTAGAGCTTGTGGATCTGCTACTTTTGATGACGCTGCAGTACGATCAAGCCAGGTGTTCGTTTACAGAAAAACATACAAAGTTAGAATACGTCGATGAGAGGTTTCTGCCCGACAGCAAATGATACATATAGCTTATGTTTTTTTTATTTTAAATATTTTTTTTCAAATCAAAATAGCATGAAAGCCATGTGAGTCATGAATCACAATAATGAGTCAGTGATTCATGTCATGAATCACTGACTCATTATTTAACAACGCCTACCCCGGGTCCTGTCGCCAAAGCTTCGAATTTGGCTCGTTTTTAGGGCGAGAAGCACCAACTATTATTTTTCTCGAAGGTCAGCCCAATTACAGTGTACATCTAAAATTACACAGATGCTTTCCTGGATTAGATGAAACGAGCAGTGGCGAGTCCCATCGGCAGCCAACAGTCTGTCTTGAGAGACTAGTGGCATATAGAGACATAGCGAGCGTAGCCTACTGGAGGGGCCTAAATCACCCCGAAACGAACAGTGGCATATAGAGACACAGCGAGCGTAGCCTAGTGGAGGGGGCTAAATCACCCCGAAACGAACAGTGGCATATAGAGACACAGCGAGCGTAGCCTACTGGAGGGGCCTAAATCACCCCGAAACGAACAGTGGCATATAGAGACACAGCGAGCGTAGCCTACCGGAGGGGGCTCCGTGTGGTCAGCCTGCTGGCTGTGCAGGGCGAGGTCGCTGCTCGGCTCCTTATGCAAGTCTTCTGCTACTACTTCCATGATAGGCCTGTCTACTGTCCTCACTCACACACACACACACACACACACACACACACACACACACTGACTCTACGCAGCTGTATGGCGTTTATATATCCCAGGATGTGCTTCCCTTCCCGCCGCAGGAATCAAAAGGAGGCCTGAATCCAGAGCGAACGAACGCAGCGGAGAGGAGAGAGAACAGGAAGACAAGACGATAGACACACTGAGCTCCACCTCCACCACGGCTTCCTGTTCTGTTCTGCTCTGCTGCATGCCACAGACACACACACACTGTGTCAGACGTCAAGGCACGCACGCACGCTCGCTCGCACACACACACACACACACACACACACACACACACACACACATGAACACGCACGCATTACTACATACACTTGTGAGGAAATCAACACTGTAGTATTAGTAAATGTTTTGCCATTTATAAGTACCCTCAACCCTAAAGCCCCGGTAATAGCCGATGTACAAGCTCACAATGTGTGGCATCGCAGCGCGTTACGAGCTTGTAGATCTGAGGGACATTAGTCCCTCACAAGTAGCAATACAAGCGCACACGCACGCACATACATACACACGCACATGTTTTGTAACCGACAGTGAGCTCACAGCCACACTGCTTCCTCTCGACTGTTGTTCTGCGCAGCTCTGGTCATGACAGATGCGTGTGTGTGCGTGTGTGTGTGTGTGTGTGTGTGTGTGTGTGCGTGCGTGCGACGTGCGTCAGTAGCTTGTACAATGTGCAACAAGGGGGTCAACGGTCAACACATGTAAACCAGGAAGGGAACACAAAAACAGACACTTTCTCCTTAATTTCTATTACATCAATAATACTCTGCACTGTTGTGACGAAAAGACAGCCGAGCCAGAAGGCAAACTTTCCGTCTACCAAGCAATCCCGATCCAATTCCGATCATTTGATTTTGAGTATCTGCCGATACCTATTTTTCCCGAAATCCAAAAGCACAGATAATATCCATTCTAATATCATGATATAGATATAATATTGATACTATAGGGATGTCCCGATCACGTTTTATTGCTCCCGATCCGATCCCGATGATTTGAAAATGACGTGTGATCGGACCCGATTTCCAATCACGTGATCGGATCGGGACAACCCCAATTCCAAGTGCTTGTCAGTGTGAGAGGTCCCCAGTTCAAATGTGATTATTTTGGCTTTGGGGGGGGGGGGGGGTCGCACCCTGAACGGTTTGGGGACCCTTGTAATAGAGCAATGACAGAGATCATATTTTGATTGGTCTGTCCTCATGTCCCCAGAGATGCCAGTTTGTGATAGAAAGCGTGGCTTTGTCGTGACAGTTGACTGACACACTAGTCATATGTTCCTCTGACTCACACACTCTGTGGCTCAGGGTCACTGACCCACACACACACACACACACACACACAGCCACACACACACACACACACACACACACACACACACACACACACACACAGGAAGCAGTGTGTTCCAAAGTTGATCCAAAACAGCAAGACCGCTGTGCCTGGTGTTGCAGATACCATCTTAAAAGGGAAAGATCGACAGCATGGCATAGAAATGCTGATATGCTAATAATGTTTTATTCAGCTCATCTCATCGTCCCTCACCTCACATCACCTCACCTCATCACCTCACCTCATCACCTCACCTCAATCTGAGCCTCTTAAAGCCACTATACAGATTGCGTCAAAGAGGCTGTAATGTGCCCGTTTCAAAATGAACTGTGTCCAGGAAATTCAAACTCAGTCAGCACTACTGCAACACGCAAAGAGAACCATGTTGTACAACAACTCTCTCCCCCCATCCCATAAAAAAAAACACAACACAAAAAAAAAAACACAAAAAGTTCAAATATGGAGATGGACTATGCAGTCGAACATGACACATGCTGATAATTCCATGTACAACGCGCTACAATTACATTGTCGTTTTTTATTGATCTTAATTTCTTTGCTCCTTACCGAGCAGCAGTCTGCCCCCTGGTGGTGGTCTCGGGGACTGTTGTTGTGGGCTCTGCCGGCAGCGCAACAACATCCATCAATGCCTCCCTAACACTCTGCAGCATCCGTTCTACACGGCCATGTGACACGTCGTTAAGATATACAGAGAAAGGTATGCAGATATTTCAGAAAGTAAGAGACAAGCCGCTGTCAGCAGCCGCGGTTCAGATTGTCTCTGTTTGTGCAGAGTTGAGCAGTCTAAGAGGAATGTGTATGTAACTCTGTTTGCAACACATTACCGACCACACGCAATATAGGAACTGAGGAGAAACCAAAGATTCGCAACACAACAGAACTGTTGCACAGAGACATTGAATTGCCCCGTTGCAGATCGGTGTTGTTTTACAGTGTTACAATGTGTGTGAATGGCTGCAACTATAAAGATTATCTTCTTAGCACTTTTTAATGAATATATACAATACATCAGGTGACATGAGCGTGACGACATCATGCACCCGCCAGTCCTCCCAATTTTAGTATAAGGCAGATCATTAAAATCGATTAACTGTTGCACCCCTACGTCTGTGTGTGTGTGCGTGTGCGTGTGCGTGTGCGTGTGCGTGTGTGTGTGTGCGCGCGCGTGCGTGTGTGTGTGTGTGTGTGTCCGTCCATTTGTTACACGCATTAAGGGAGGATGGAGAAGCAGATGGAGGGAGGGAGAGAGAGACATTAAGGGAGGGAGAGAGAGAGGGAGGGAGGGAGGGAGAGAGAGACATTAAGGGAGGGAGAGTGAGAGGGAGGGAGGGAGAGAGAGACATTAAGGGAGGGAGAGAGAGACGGAATCAAACCAAGACAAAAGCAGCCAGTCAAGAGTGAGTGGAAACAGTTCTGAATACGCTCAATGGTGCCATTGATTAGCTGTGTGTGTGTGTGAGAGAGAGAGAGAGAGAGAGAGAGAGAGAGAGAGAGAGAGAGAGAGAGAGAGAGAGACAGAGAGAGAGAGAGAGAGAGAGAGAAATTAGAATCAGAATGTTCCTCACGTTCTCATCTGAACACAGTGTTATTGAGATAGTTGTGTTTGATTTGGGACTAAGAGGGGTTGAGTGGTAGTGGAGGTGGGGGGCATTAAGACTGAGGTTGAAGACGAGGTTGCAGTAAATAACACAGTTGGGGTCTCAGATTTTCTAGTTCTGGGCAGACCTGTGTTAACATGTTCCCCTCTGGACTTTAGTGGTACCAGTCAGTGATTCTCAAACTTGTTTTGTGCCAAGGATCCAAATTCATATCAATTTGGAGTCCTTCACGCGAAAACGTCTGAAAAGTACAGAGCACGTTGAATTGCCTTGTTGATGAAATGTGCTATACGATGATCAACGGGACACCAATGGGAGAGGGAGTGTGCGCAGGGTGCACATCACTGAGGACTTGTCATGGACTTGTCATGTACAGTGCCACCTCTCAGACTGCTGGATGAAGTTCAAAGTCTCACAGAAGATCCTGAAATCCTTCTACTGTGCTGCTGCTACACACAGCATTGTGACAGGGGCCGTCAGGTGGTGCTCTAGTCCTTTGGTGCTCCATCGAGTCCTTAGTAATACCTAGAAATGGAGCATATCACTCCAGTTCTTAAAGAATATATTTCAAAATACTACTGCCTATAATGGTTTAGGGCCAAAATACATTTCTGATCTTGTGCGATATCATGAACCATTAAGACCTCTCAGGTCATCTGGGAAAGGTCTGCTGTCTGTCCCTGAAACCCAAAATACTGTAAACGTGGGCAAGTAGCATTTGGTTTAATATGCACCACATATCATTATATCATATCACATCAGATCATTTGGTTTAATATGCACCACATATCATTATATCATATCACATCAGATCATTTGGTTTAATATGCACCACATATCTGGAACAAACTCCCAGAAAACTGCAGGTCTGCTGTGACTCTTATTTCATTTAAAACGCAACTAAAGACCTTTCACTTGCGTTTAATAATACTACAGTAATATGCAATTATAATAATAATTGCATTTTCCTTCCTGCTTGATGTTCCATGTAAAGCACATTGAATTACCTTGTTGTTAAAACTAGACCGGTGCCCGGCTGTAGAGCACAGAGTCGGTAACGATGGAAGTTGGAGATCCATGACCCACCTGGGTATGCAGTACCCGTGTCAGAGTACCTGTTACACCCAACTGTCTGTGTCCCTTTTATGCCCATATATGGAGATTTCTGTATCTGTCTCTGTGTCAATTTATTCCTATATATGAAGTTCTCTGTCATGCCCAAATATGAAGTGTTGTGATGTCATATGGATGATATAGGGATGATCAGGTCTAGAGTGCGGTCAGAGGCTTTTGTGCTGCTTCTGGACAATCGGTTATCCGATGGACTCGCCACCGGGCACTGCACTCCTTGTATGGGTGTGGAACGCCTGTGTCGAATTTAAAGTCGGTGGGGAGAACGGTTCTCGAGTTACGTGGATTACAGACGTACACACGTACGTACATACAGAGACTTGGTGCATTTATAGTTAGATGTGCTATACAGATAAAACAGCCTTTGCCACGTACTCGAGGAGGTGGCAGTGGCTACTGGCTAGAAGGATTACGGAAGACCCCCACCAAACCCCACCAGCCGATATGGACTGTTGTATCTTGTACAGTATGTGCAATTGCACAATTCACAAAGCCACCACACAGACGCACTGAAAGAGGTTCTCCTCAGACTATCACAGCTCCGAACAAGGACCCAGCTGTCTTCAACCTGCAATTACCCACTCACCACTAATTACAACTTTTTTTAATTGCATCTAGCCTAGAATTGCTATAGTTCATTGTGACGTGTTGTTAGCTTGCAGATTGGTTCATTTAAAGCAGGAGTCTTCAACAGGGGACCCTCAGAGCTACTACAGAGAGGGCCAACAAATCTTTGTGTGATAGGTTTATCTTTTACATTGAGACCTTGTATCCGTATTCTAAGGGGAACACTAGCAGAAAATAGTCGATCTACAAGCGCACAACGCCTCACGCTGATCTGCTATCTTCGGCAAAGTGTGTATGTCTGAAATAAACAAAAAACATTACTTTACACAATTTACACTATTTGTCATTTTTAAGCTATTGATTCAATCTAAGCTTGTGGATCTGTTACTTTTGATTTTAACGAAAACGTTGAAATATGGAGATAAGAGGTTTCTGCCCGACAGCAACAATATTTAGTTACATACAATAATTAATTTGACTAATCGGGTTTGATCTTGGGGACCGTCTGAAAGCTGTGTGACCTACTTCTGTGTCCGAAGCCAACCGTTGAGCAGCTTTGTGTGCGTTCAGTCCTAATTCTGTTTTTTTGGACTGTGAGGGCTAAGGACCAGTGTTGCCATGTCTTCTAATTATAAGCGTGTTTGAGTAAAGTAAAGTTGCTTGTTATATATTGGTAGTTGCGTGTGTGTGTGTGTGTGTGTGGGGGGGGGATTGTGCCACGTAACTTGAAAACTGTTCGCCCCATGCACTGACTTAAAATTTGACACACATGTTCCACACCACCACACAGAGTGCAGTGCCCGGCCTTGAGTCAGTCGGATGCATAGTTGTCCAGAACCACCACAAAAGGCTCTGGTCAGGCTCTGCCAGTGGACCTAATGAGCTTAAGTTCCCGCCCTCACCTGTAGAATTCCTAGCCTCTGCCTCAGCCAATTGATTGCCATGGCATCCCCACACCTGCCATTTGATTACTTAACCAGTCCACTCAGTACTGCACTCTTCAGACACAGGCAGACAGACAGATACGATCTCCATATACAGTATGGGCACAAAAGAGACAGACAGACGGTTAAAACGGGTGCTATGACAACGGGTATTGCATACTAGGTAGATACTAGATACTAGGTTCAGAACTTGCATCATTCCCAAGTAGGCCGGTGTCCAACAGGCACAGGTCAAGTACGGCTAAAGCTGATATAGACAAGTTTCCAGTGTTTGCACACAGAATTCAAATAGCTCCACCCCCCCCCCCCCTCCCCCTGTCATTCTATTGGCCGAGCCAGGTCACTTCAGGCTATGGGATTGTTGTTGCTGCTGGGAGGGACGCTATGGATATTATGCTGTATGGCTAAATATGACAATGACATTGAGTTGACATGTTTTTTTAAGGGTAACTGTAGCATAATCGCAATATCACACGACTGACACAACGAGTCCCATAGTAGTCGCAAATGAGGAAGTAGCGGAGGAGGAGACTCACTGGCTCTCAATGCAATTCTCTTTTATTTGTAATCGTGCATATAAAACATATATTGCCCCTCAAATGCCCCAGCCACTACTACTATGTCCACGGTTATTCATTGCAATGAAGAAAAATCGCTATGATGATCCGTGACGGCTGTCACCGTTGGCGAGCACGGGTTGAATGCATGCTTCAAGCTGGCCGGGCAGGCAGTCGCCGCGGTGGTGACTGGTGACATGATACTATTACTCACTTCCACTTCCACCATTTCAACAAATAAGCACATACAACCAGTATACAGTAGTACAACAGTATACTATTTCACATGAACAATGTTGGTGAAACTAAGATATGGGGATAATATTATACATTGCAATGAAATTGCATCGCGTTTTCATTATAATACTACCGTCACAGCCTCGCGCTGCAATTGGCTAAAAGTTTAAATCCCCCCCAACGTCCCGAACAATAAACTGTAGTGGATATAAACAGTCCCTTCAGCCAGAGGGGGCCAAAGGGAGAGTGTGCGGTTGCAGGAGAACACCTCAGCATATAGGGAAAGATAGAGGGAAAAAGGCCCAAAGAAATACATTTATATATGTTTTAAATTTAGGCTGAAGACTTGTCTATATCACCTATAAAGTGCTCATGTGGCCTCCCTTGGGCTTTCTTTCATAGACATAGTTGCTTAATTGTTTCTCCTGCAAAAGCTGGCAACACCGCTCAGGGCTTTGTGTGCGGCCTGGACCTCTTAATCCCTGTGAATTTCAAATGGAGCATCCAAATCTCCTTTGGGCTGTGTGACGCTGTAACGTTACGCGATGCCTTCACATTATGTTGTAGTGAGCTTGAGGCAGATCGCTCTAATCATTGTATTCTCGGCTTTCGAGTTAGGGTTATGGATATAAATGGCATACCCTAACTCCCTAACTATTTAAAAAGTAATTAATAAAACCCCTGTCCTTAAATGTTGATTTTACATACAGTAATAATGTAAATTTTTGTACATTATTTGTACACACACACTCTTGTACACACTCTCACCCACATGCCTGCATGGGTTTGCAATTCCGAGAGAGTGCAACAAAGCATTGACAAATTTGATTCCATGATTTGTAACCTCTCGGAGTTACTAACACCGCCTGTGCCTGTGTGTGTGCAACTGTGCATTGTGTTGCCAAAGTTGTGAGTTCGTTCCACAGCTGGGGAGAAGGCCGTCAGCGTGAATGTCATGCATTGTGTAGCAGGGAGTTCATCTCCTCAAGAGACTTCAGTAAATGCTTGCAGTGCCGTGTTTGTTGTGTGGTGCTTTGTCCATTGTGAACAGCAGAGCTGCCGCAAATAGCCTCTGTCTGTCCTCACACACTCCCTCCACAGGACGAGGGCGGCATGCACGTCCCCCCTATAGAGAGCATAGAGTTTCCAGTGTCCCATGAGGCCTTGCATGAATTACGGGTCGTTTCAATTAATCTGAGTGATCCGTGTTATTAGTCAATGATAATGTGGGAACACAACATGACTTAAATCGGAAAGGGTCACATTCGCCTGCCTACTTGTGCTACAAGATCTCCCTCCACACAGCTGATAAAAATTAACGACCAATGGCTCTTGACACTTGACATATTTTTGGGGGGTTTTCTGCCTTTATTAGATAAGAGTACAGTAAGCTGTCGTCGGAATCAGGAGTCAAACCCACGACACGGATTAGTAACCGGTGCCCAGACCGCTATAGGTCTTCTTTTTTTTTTAATCGTCTGTCATTATATCGTTGTGGCTTTCACACTAAACGATTGGTCGCAGACTAGGCATCACACACTGCAAGAGTTCACCAAGATGCGATACAGACCCGATATTCATTTGTTTTTATTTTATTCATTTTTACATCTCACGCACGTGCAGGATGCCGTGATACGAACGAGACACAGACGAACAGTAGAGAGGACTTCCACAAGCTCTACCTCTGTGTGCAGTAGAGAGGACCTCCACAAGCTCTACCTCTGTGCAGTAGAGAGGACTTCCACAAGCTCTACCTCTGTGCAGTAGAGAGGACTTCCACAAGCTCTACCACTGTGCTGCAGTAGAGAGGACTTCCACAAGCTCTACCTCTGTGCAGTAGAGAGGACTTCCACAAGCTCTACCTCTGTGCCGTAGAGAGGACTTCCACAAGCTCTACCACTGTGCAGTAGAGAGGACTTCCACAAGCTCTACCACTGTGCAGTAGAGAGGACTTCCACAAGCTCTACCTCTGTGCCGTAGAGAGGACTTCCACAAGCTCTACCTCTGTGCAGTAGAGAGGACTTCCACAAGCTCTACCACCGTGCTCTCTCTCTGTGCATGCCACACACACAGGAATAGTCAGGCTACACGGCAAAATGTTTGTGACAGCGTGTAGTGTAGTGGGCTGCAGTGAGACAGGACGTTAAATCTTGATTTTCATTCAATAACTCGCACACACATAATGCATATTGCTGTCAGAGATCCCATTGTGGTGGGAGCGCAACGTCCCTTTTTCTCTCTTGTTTTCCGTGAATACAGTGTCAATTGATATTACCCAGGTGTAATGGCATTTCTTTTTCCACTTTTTTATTGTCTCCACCAGGCCGAAGGCATGGCGAGAGAGTATGTTTTGCACTCCGTCCGTCCGTCCGTGTGTGTGTGTGTGTGTGTGTGTGTGTGTGTGTCCGTGAACAGCTAATCTCGGCCACCGTTAACCCGGTCGATGCCAAATTTTGCACACACACTCCCTGGATGCCAACGATGAACCTCTGCCCCAAACCTTCCAGAGCTATATAGCTATAGAGTTATAGCGCCACCAGGAGGCCGCTTTGTGCAAAACAAGTTTTTGCACAGCACACCTACAGATTTTGTCCAAACATCACGCAAATTGGTACACAGTCTCTCTAGAGCCATTCAACCAAACCGGTCTTTCACATTTCTCACACTCCATCCTGATTGGTTAAGATTGGCTTCCAAAGTTCACAGGAGTGCTCAGTTTCAAACAAAATGCTGCAAATCATGAACACATCGCGTGATGTCCGTGAAATTGTGCACCCACATTCCCACTAGGCAGAGGACAAAATGCCACATGAACAATTTCAACTCAATCTCAAGGTGGCGCTATAACTGGCCGAAAAGTGTTTTTACCTCTAACTGCACGGATCTGTGGATAACCTGGTGGAGACCTGTGCCCAGAAGGGCACTTTTTCTAGTTATTAATTTGTTTTATTATTATTTTATTGTATTGTATTGTATTGTCTGTATTGTTTTATCTTTTCTGTAAAGATTTCGTTGTGTATTAAATGTATTTATTATTTTCTTGTCTAGTTTTGTTTAGTTTGTTTAATTGTTTGTGTGACTAAATTGAAAAAGCAATACAAATTTGAATCATAAAAATAAAATAAATAACTCGCACACGCTCACACACACACACACACACACACACACACACACACACACACACACACACACACAACATTATTCAAGTGAATTGAGTTGGTTATGGACTTTTACAGACTATTTAACAGCAACATTGGGCTAATATGGCTACCATGTACGACACAGGACCCAAGGAATGAAGGTTATATATTATCATCTGATCATCTATCGATACAGTCAACACGACAGACAGACAGACAGACAGCAGTGCTGTGAGCAGTGAGCACAGCTGTCCTGTGCTCTCATTGGCTGTAATAGAGGACTTCTCAGGACGCGATCGCAACCCAGTTCATACTGGATCGGCGACAGAGCCAACTAGAAAAAGTGCCTTTCTGGGCACAGGTCTCCACCAGGATTTCTTCCTCAGCCTAGTGGGAATATGCGTGCACAGTTTCATCGCAATGGGACGCTGCGTTGAGGAGTTGTGGCGATTTGTACAAAGCAGGCTACTCCTGAAAACTGTAGGAGCCAATCGTGGCCAATCAGGATGGAATATGAGAAATCAAACAAACCTGTCTTGATCACATGACTATGGAGATCATGTGTACCGATTTGCGTGAAATTTGGATAAAATCTGAAGGAGTAATAATAGAAAATGTGTTTTACATATGTCGGCCTCCTGGTGGCGCTATAAAGAGCAGATGTGAAAAATTCCAGGCAAAGGTTTTTCCTTGGCCTCTAGGGAGTTGGCATACAAAGTTATCCACAGATCCGTGCAGTTAGAGGTAAAAACACTTTTCGGCCAGTTATAGCGCCACCTTGAGGCTGAGTTGAAATTGTTCATGTGGCATTTCGTCCTCGGCCAGGTGGGAATGTGGGTGCAGAATTTCACGGAAATCACGCGATGTGTTAATGATTTGCAGCATTTTGTTTGAAACTGAGCACTCCTGTGAACTTTGGAAGCCAATCTTAACCAATCAGGATGGAGTCTGATAAATCTGAAAGACCCGTTTTGTTGAATGGCTCTAGAGAGACTGTGTACCAATTTGCGTGATGTTTGGACAAAATCTGTAGGTGTACTGTGCAAAAACTTGATTTGCACAAAGCGGCCTCCTGGTGGCGCTATAACAGGCCGTTCTGGAAAGTTTGGGGCAGAGGTTCATCGTTGGCATCCAGGGAGTGTGTGTGCAAAATTTGCCATCGACCGGGTTAACGGTGGCCGAGATTAGCTGCTCACGGACACACGGACGGACGGACGGACACACGGACACACACACGGACGGACGGACGGACACACGGACGGACGGAGTGCAAAACATACTCTCCCCACATATATCAGACAAATATCAACCCTGCTTGATATTCAGAAACGCTCGGGAAGGCGTCGGCGAGCGCTTTTATCGGCGCTATATCTTCTCGCAGAGCCTTTCACACACAGCGAGCAAAACCTCGCCGATCAATGCCCGATCTTGCGTCAGATCGGGAGTTTTGTCGGCGAGCGCCAAAAATGGTCCCCGACAGCATAATCGGAGAAAATATCATGCAGTGTGTACGAGCCATACGGCAACAGCTAATTGCATAATCAGTACATGGAACCACCTTCATACTGTTGAAGCACATACAGTTTCAACAGTGCAGTGTAATGGTGGGCATTAGGAGTTCTCAACCAGCTCAAGAATAAAAAGAAAGAGCTAAATTCAGAGTTGGTGAATGTGATTTAATAGTAAGTAGTAGTATTGGAACACTGAAACAATTTGTGTTGGAATGGAAAGCACAGCACCTCCACTTCGGAGAAATGGAATTGGGGTTACAAATTAAACGCATTAGGATTGATGCACAGCTGAAAACAGAGGATTTTTTGCCTTGTATTATATAGATTGTATTATTATTCACTGTTTTCACATGACAGAGACTTGCGTATAGAGGGCAAAAGGGCAAAAAAAAAGAAGGTTTTGTTTTGTTACGTAAACACAGGGTAAAGTTACATATTGTGCCTATAAAGGACCACTTCACATAAAATGCCACTATTTTTTCTACTCTGTCTGTGTCTCATAGGAGGGCTGTGGGCAGTTCAGAAACCCGTCCAGGCGTCCACCAGTGACATCATCGTTAGACAGATTTTTTTTAACAAGATCTTTTTATGTTTTTTATGTGGCTTTTGCCTTTATTTTATATTTTTTTATAGAGGGACAGACAGTAGGCTGACAGGAAATGGGGAGAGATATGGGGGGTGACATGCAGTAAAGGCCGTCGGGATCGGGAGTCGAACCCACTGCCAGACTTGGGCTACCGGCCAAGGTGCCTGGGCCGCTGAGTCACAGCCCAGGCCAAATATTTAGATTTTTATTATCTTGAAAACAATGGCTTCCATTTTCGCATTGCAACTTTTCAGGAATAGAAAGCCTGCAGTTTCTATTAAGTTGGATTCCCCATCGATGATGTCACTGGTGGACGGGTTTCTGAACTGCCCACAGCCCTCCTATGAGACACAGACAGAGTTTTTTGTTTTTGCTATTTTATCATGATCATTAGTGTGGAGTGTGGACCAACTATATATGAACCAGGGGGGCAGTCAGCCAGATATTTCGTGAAGCCTCAATTGAAATCGGTAGTTCATATAATGGCCTGTTGTGGCGCTGGACTGGACCCAAAAAGCCCCATAGCTCCATAGAGGCCCATGTATTTTGGCCCAACTTCACCTAGACTGTATTACCTTAATAAACATGGTCATGAATACTTTCTGCTTCCAGTCACTAGTTTAAAGTCTCATTTCTAATGTCATAATATTCTTTTTGGAAAATTATGGTCCCATTTATTTAAAAAAATGACCATAAAGTCACGCATGTTCTGAGGGGCGTGGCTACCGTTACAGTCTATGATCGGGATTCCCCTCCTACTCTAGTCAAAATAAAAACCAACGGAGAAGAAGGGGGGAAGTCCCGCCTCGTTGTCTGGGCCAGCCAATGGCCAGCTGGGCTAAAACGGATCTAGAAAGATGGCGACTTACAGTGCATTAGAATGCAAGGGATTTCAGGCTTCATATTACGTTCATGTTAGACCCGGGGAACGCTTTGTCCATATTTTTTACAGTCTATGATATGAACATAGGTTGAAAGTCTTTCCAGCGAGCCAACATGCACAATAGCAGCATCCTGAACCAGTGGCATCCCTAATGCTGACATCGTCTTGTCCCTTCATGCTGCACTAAACAAACTCCCTCACTGATATGAGGATTCTGATACTGGGGACGTGTTGTAGCCCATTGACTGTTTGTGTGCCATGTTGTTTTGTGCTGTATGGCAGTGATGGTTCTCAACCCTCTCAGGCCGTGACCTGGGGTTGTGTGTGTGTGTGTGTGTGTGTGTGTGTGTGTGTGTGACTGTGTGTGTGTGTGTGTGTGTGTGTGTGTGTGTGTGTGTGTGTGTGTGTGCGTGTGTGTGTGTGTGTGTGTTTCCTTCTCTTTTTTCATTTTCTCATCTCTGAGGAGAAACTCCTATAGTCATGACCTACTGCATACAGTAGGTCTGTCTATAAGGGGCGGGACTTCCTTAGGCCTGTACTTCCACTGCCCATAAGTCAGACATCCCGTCAGACCTGCGTGGCTGGTTAAGACAAAAAATCACCCGTGGCTCCCGGCATGCGTGGCGGGTTAAAACGAATCTGTGCTGCGGGTTACAAATCACCTGTGGTTTAGGGTAAGGTTACGTAGCACTTGCACTAGCCCCGACGACCTTAAGTGTATGCAAAGGCCCAATTTATGTAACTTAGATAGCATTTTATGTAGACTTATAGCATTTTATGTAGACATAGCACTATAAAGTATACATGCATAGTTTCATTATTTAGATACCGGTATTCCAGTGTTACGTTCTTAGCTTACGCACGATTCATGATATAAACTACTGTATGTGTACTGTATGTGATGTTTTGCCATGCTTTTTATTCTTGCTTAATGTAATGTAAATCGCTCTGGATTAAGAGCGTCTATCTCTTCCGACCAATCACAACACTCGTTTCATGCACAGAGAATGTAAACAGCCTCAATGTAATTTCCCTAGCGCGGTAGTCCCGCCAAATGCCGATAGTTAGGTATTTAGACACTCAATCAGCTACAGTAGGTCTTCAGCCAGTGTGTCTCAGTATTTAGACACTCAATCAGCTACAGTAGGTCTTCAGCCAGTGTGTCTCTGAATGGAACTCAACCCTAATTAGTATCAGTGGTGAGGAAGTAACATTACACCAGTGGTCCTTTGGAGTGTTCCATGGTGACCCCAGCAAAAGTAGTTAAAATAGCATCAGAGTCCTTTTACCCACTTTATCCGTTGGCTATTCAAAAATAATAGATCTACAAGCTCACACACACACACACACACACACACACACACACACACACACACACCATTACGCAAAATGTTTTAGATGTAGCTCAAATAATTGTGATGAGGCAACTGAGTGATAATTTAATTGGTGATAGGCCTAGACGTGAACTAGGCAGACAGACAGGTTGACAAAACAGCGTGTCTCCTCCTTTGACTATACTCCTAAAGCACGTACTGCCAGTGTGGACTTCACAGCACGATGCTCCCACCACATGACCCACACACACATCACACGCGCACACACACACACACATCACACGCACACACACACACACACATCCACACCAGGGGGGCAGTCAGACAGATATTTTGTGAAGCCTGAAACTCCTGAAAGTTCATATAATGGCCTGTTGTGGCGCTGTCATTGGACCCAGAAAAACCCATAGCCCCATAGAAGTCCATGTATTTGGGCCCAACTTCACCTAGACTGTATTACCTTAATAAACATGGTCAAGGATACTTTCTGCTTCCAGTCACTAGTTTAAAGTCTCATTTCTAATGTCATAATATTCTTTTTGGAAAATTATGGTCCCATTTAATAAAAAAATGACCATAAAGTCACGCATGTTCTGAGGGGCGTGGCTACCGTTACATTCTATGATCGGGATTCTCCTCCCACTCGAGTCAAAATAAAAACCAACGGAGAAGAAGGGGGGAAGTCCCGCCTCGTGTCTGGGCCAGCCAATGGCCAGCTGGGCCAAAACGGAGCCAGCCAATGGCCAGCTGGGCCCAAACGGATCTAGAAAGATGGCGACTTACAGTGCAGGAATAACAGGCTTCATTTTACGTCCATGTTAGACCCGGGGAACGCTTTGTCCATATTTTTTTACAGTCTATGATCCACACACCCACACATCCACACACACACACACACACACACACACACACACACACACACGACAGCGGGTGGTGAGTACAGGATATAAGTGATAGGTAGTGATTTCCCAGCAGGCTGCTCGGTCTCTGACGTATGTGTCACGCAGACAAACACACACGGCCTGCATGCGACGGCACAAACTACACCAATTATCTGTCCACAACGCGCCTCGCTCTGATCCAGCCAATGGTAAATGGTTCGTTTATACATATCCAAGGCGCTCCATATATAGACACACACACACACACACACACACACACACACACACACTTTAACCTTTGCTAAATTATACAAGACCATTATTTATTAATTATACCAAAAATAGCCAATCTACAAGCTCTCAATGTGTCAGTGTCACAGACGCATTGAGAGCTTGTAGATATAGGATCTGCGCAAAATAATTAGGGGCGGGCATTTAAAAACAAATGCTGAAAGTAGTGGAAAATAATAATACAACTTTATTTATATAGCACCTTTTAAAACTGGGTTACAATGTGCAGAAAACAATGCAGATACATCAGTAGACTACTTTCATACTGAAATCAGCGTCATCAGTGCCCACACCCGAGGCGGGGTTGGCGAAAGGGCCTTTCTGTGTGGAGTTTGCATGTTCTCCCCGTGTCCCCTAGGGTAGGTATACCCTCACAAAAATATGCAGTAATCCTGGTCTCTAAACTGCCTCCCCCTGGCCAGCCGGGGCGCCTGATGGAGGGGAAAGGAACTGCTTGGAATAACGTGTTCCTTCCAACAAGGGAAACTTGGACACCCAGGCATGAAGGAAGCATGAGTTCAAGTCAATAGAGCACCGAAGTCTGATGTCAATATCAGTAGAGGGCGCAAATCCACAGGTTTGTGTACTTTTTATTTGCATTATAATCCCCATAGGGGTATTTTAGATAATGAAAAATAAACATGTCACTCCGGTCGTTTCACTCATATGGATATTAAGAATCAACTGACTGAGAGAAAACGCTAATGTTACTGCTACTGAATTAGTTACATTTTCGCTAGAAACAGATTGTATCATAGTGAGTGACTGTTGCAAACGATACAGAGATGTTATTCTCCATAGAGAAATTACTTCTGAGAACCAGGAGAATCGAAGGGATGAGCGAGTTACGTCAGGACTTCGGTGCTCTATTGCTCTCCCCTCCCCAACCTAGTCCCCATATATGGGGACTAGGTTGACGGAGGGTGTGTAGAGCCCAGGATCACATTATATAATTGACACCGGTGAAAAATGAGTTACAAAATCTTGGGATAAAAATTATTTAAAAAGAAAAAGTGAGTTCCATTATGCTGATAACATCAGCATATTTATATCCATATATGGGCATAAAACGGACAAGGACAGACATATGGCACAAAATGGGAAACAGACAGACGGTTACAATGGGTAATGGCAATGGGTACAACGGATATTGCACCATTCCCAACTTCTCGAGTACGCCAGTGCCCAACGGGCACAGGTCTTGACTTCATATAGGCTATTTGGTCCTCACTAATGCCCATTATAATGTGGTACCATTTCTGTCTACTCTGTGTGTCAGAGGAGGACTGTGGACAGTTCAGAAACCTGCCTACCAGTTTCCCCATCATCGATGGGGAATCCATGGTAATAGAAACAGCAGGCTTTCTATTCCTGGAAAGTTATTATTCTATAATGGAAGCCATTGTTCTCACATTAATACAAATTGAATATATATTTTTTAATAATGAATAAAATCTGGTGTCCACAGCCCTCCTATGAGACATAGACCTAATAAAATGGTACCATTTTATCATCAGCATTAACGAGTCACAATTATACGAAGTTAGGTTGAAAATGTGTGCAGTCGTCCGTCCTTTAACTAAGCAAGTTTATTTATTTATTTTATTTATTTGACAGGGACAAAGCTCATTAATCAACATGTCAGTTTTCACATCAATGTAAATGGACCAGAGTTAGCCAAAGCTAAATTTCATCTGTAGTCCCTGGGCAGGCTCTTAAAAAGTGAATGATAAAAGAAAGACAGAGTGTAGGGCGCCTGCACACAACACCATGCGTTGATGCCACATTGTGCACCCATCACTACGTCCATACAAATCATCTGGGGACCCACAAACATTTGTTTGGGGGTCCTACAGCGACCTACAGTTTGAGAACCACTGGCACAGCGGAGTGCGTGTGTGTGTGTGTGTGATGTTAATGGAGGAGGAAAGCAGATTAAGAATGATTATGGCCAGAGGAGTGCAGAGCAGAGGCTAAAAGCCTCCATTCTGTAATAGTAGACCATTATCCCGCTTTAGCTGCTGCTGCCGATTACACCACAACACCACCCGTCATTCAACATGGGCCAACAAGGCAGGCAGGCCGGGGGGGGGGGTCAAGGACCCCTTAGCAGAGACAGAGACAGAGACAGAGAGACAGAGAAAGAGAGACAGAGATATGAAGTAGGGAGACACACCCCACCCACCCCCACTACTAAATATTGTATAAAATGTTTTTGCAGATTAAACTTTTTCATAGATTTCACAGATAGCTTCATAGACTTGATTGACAGTGACAGCACTGTGTTGGATTCATGTTAATGTGTACTTTCAGACATTTAACCGTCAATACTGAGTAAACTTGGTCTGCTCTTTTTTCCAAACCTCTTTAGAAAAAACAAATATAGGCCAAATATATCAAATTGATATATTTGGTCACGAACCCCCATCTGAAAATGTTTTGTGCCTGGGACCCCCAGGAGAGAAGATTTGTGTTAAAATTATTATTAATATTATTATTAATAATAAATATATTAATGTTAATGTTCATAACATGGCAGCTGTACAACCTCACTGTGAGCTTGTGTATCTGCAATTTTCTGAATAGCCAAAGTATTACGGTTAAAGTGGTTAAAGTGATATCCTTGGAGGACAACCTCATGGGGGTCTCTGGACCTCACGTTGAGAACCAATTAATGTTCTAAATGTAAAAAGGATCCCTGGCTAATAAGACAAATATGCCTAAAGACATGATGACATCATCAACTTGCAACGGGAGCTGTTCTTATTGTGTAAAAGATTCTTTATTTATGAAAGAAATAAAATATTTAACATGTTTTTATTTTTGAATTGTAGTTATAGAGGGCAAGTATAATGTTTTAAGGCATATTTGTCTTATTAGCCAGGGATCCTGTAAACATTGTTGTGGGGAGGTGGGGTGTAGTAGGGTGGTCCCAGAGGAATATGCTAGTGGTAAGAGCTCCAAACAAAAACACAGAGAAGAATCACCAAAGTTACTTTACTTAATAATCAATCACACGCATGCGCACACCTGATGCCAAAAACACACTCATGGCCCACATCGGGGGGAATTCCCGCTCCAATATGTAGCTTCTCTATTCAACAGTTTTAGAGCGTCGCTGCCCTTAATGGGAAGCCAGTGGTGCAAAAAATGTAATGTTTCGAGCTCCATTTGAGGCTATCCCAAAAATGAAAGATATGTGGTTAACCCAAACCGTGAACACAGGGGCGCCCACTGGCCATGTGGTCCAGGCGCATGCCACATATAGGCTTTGGCCTGACAGCGTGTTGCGTGTTCGAGTCCCGTTCATGACAACCTTTGCTGCATGTCTCTCCCCTTCTCTCTCTCCCTCTTTCCTGTCTATCTTCACTTGATAGTACTATCAATAAAGGCAGAAAACGGGAATGCATCTGTGTCATTTTAGATGTCTTTGACAATTCAAAAATACCAAATTCAAAGCTCGTTCCGTGCTATGAACTTGTAGATCTGGCATTTTTGAAAAATCTTTCACATTTCTTCTTGGGGTCCCTGGAACTAAATATTTTGAGATGGGTGTCCACAGCCAAATACATATAATCCTGGGGGTGCCTGACATGATGAAGTTTAAGAACCACTGATATGACAACATATTTTTCACGTTTTTCAACGTTTTTACTTTTCTGAAAAACGTATGGATTTAGAAGACCGTTTTGGAATCGGCGTCAGGATTACAATTTGTGTCTTATGTTTTGTCACCACCACCCGCCACACACACACACACACACACACACACACACACACACACACACACACACACACACACACACACACACACACACACACACACACACACACACACACACACACACACACACACACACACACATGGTCAATAGATGGATGCAGTCTGCATATGGTCAATAGATGGATGCAGTCTGCATATGGTCAATAGATGGATGCAGTCTGCATATGGTCAATAGATGTATGCAGTCTGCATATTGTCAATAGATGTATGCAGTCTGCATATGGTCAATAGCTCCCACCACAGACTAGTAGTAACCTCGCGTCAGTGTCACTAGACTGCAAAGACGGGCAGTGTCGGTAGGCAAATCAGAGGCAGGTGGGGGCGAGTCTTTGCGCAACCGTATTGCAATTTTGAATGAGGCAATAAATACAATGCAATACTCTCATTCTCCTGTACATTGAACTAATCTCTCTTGGTCTCCATGCAGTGCATTGAACTAGTCTCTCTCATTCTCTGGGGAAAGGCCGGTGAGTCACAAAGGCTCTTGGCTGCTATGTGTGTCTCTCCATCCTACCGCCATTCAAGCAATTCACTCTGAGAAGTCTTTGAAAACAACAATGACTGCAGTTTGAGTTACATTTTCAAGGGGGTATGGTCGGTCCTCACACTCTCTCTCTTTTTTCCTCTCTCTCTCTCTCTCTCTCTCTCTCTCTCTCCCTCTCTCATCTACCAAGTATAAAGGGCCATTCAAACCAAGCACGATAACTAAGAAACGCTATAGTTGTACAAATCGTTTTAAGTGGATGACAGAGTTCACGCCACAGCTACAAAGACAATGGTGAACGATATAGTTATAGCCATGGTTATATTTATAGTGCGGAACGGCCCTTAAATCTGTCTAGTCTCGCTCTGTCTGTCCGGGAAACTAAATATCATTCACCATTGTCTTTGTTATAGTGTCACTGTCAGGCAGAAACCTCTTTCTCCATTTTCTAACATTTTTGCGTTTTGTTTTTTTTTGGTAAACTAACGGCCTACTTGATACAACGTCAGACAAAAGTAGCAAAAGTAGCCGATCCGCAAGCTCGAAACACTGCGCAAAGCGACGTGTTTTGAGCTTACAAGTAGCCTCATTTTATACTTATATCTTTACAGTTATCATTATAGTTCTTGCTGACAACGGCCCTTCTGTCTCTCTGTGTGTGTGTGTGTGTGTGTGTGTGTGTCGCTCTCTCTTCCTCCCATGTTTTAAAAAATATCGAAAATGTAGAATAATTTAGATTTCATACATAGATCTTCTCTTCTGGGAGTCCCTGGCAAAATATTATCAGATGGGGGTCCATGTCCAAATCATTTTGGGGGTCGTTGACCCAGATGACTCCTCTTTCTCTGTTTTCGTGCCCTTTTCAGACAGCAAAGGGATCCTGATGGATCTTTATGACACAAGTGTGGGATTGATTTTAGTTTTTGAATGTATTTCGCCAACCCCACCTATAGAGTATGGGCAATGAGAGAGGAGGAGGAGGAGAGAACACGCGCACAACGCTCACAGTGTCCCCAGCAGGAATCGAACCCAGGTCCTTCTAGCTGTGCTCACAGTGTCCCCAGCAGGAATCGAACCCATGCAGGTCCTTCTAGCTGTGCTCACAGTGTCCCCAGCAGGAATCGAACCCAGGACCTTCTAGCTGTGCTCACAGTGTCCCCAGCAGGAATCGAACCCAGGTCCTTCTAGCTGTGCTCACAGTGTCCCCAGCAGGAATCGAACCCAGGTCCTTCTAGCTGTGACGCTACAGTGCTACTGACTGCGCCATCGTGTCCCCGTAACTAAAATCATGTTTTGTTGTATGTAGGATACCGTAGATACATAAACGTTCATCTTCAGCCTATTCCTTTTGATCACCTTTAACTACAGTATGTAACAGTTTCCTTATGCTGATGTAATTGTATTGATACTGTGAATATGATTAAATAAACTAAACTGCCTCAACGGCAGTCTCGCCATTTACTGCCATCATCGGGGCCCCTAGGGGGTCGCCATATCTTTGTGTAATGGGATAATGTTTTTACATTGTACACTTGGACCTAGCATCCCTAATCTGGGGAGAATTTTAGACAAAAATAGTTGATCCACAAGCTCTAAACACCTCAGCAAAGAAGTATTTCAGGTTGAAGTGTATGGTTAAATGTCTGAACATGCACATTTGGTCAGAGAGGTTGCACAGCTCATAGTCACGATACAAATATAATTTATTTTAGAGTTTAACGTAACCAAAAATGTCTTCTTCAGGGTAGTAGGATATGGATGCACAAATGCACGTTATGGTGAATCCGACATACGCTGATGATATAAATAAAAGAAGAAGAGATCCAGCACTCAAAAATGTGGAGGAGGAAGTGAAACGTTGATTCCATAAAAATCTTTTCACTGCAAAAAAAAATGCCTCTCCTCCATTTTTGAGTCGCTGATTTCTTTTTTTTTTTAGAAGCACCAAATACCTTCAAGACATTCTTTTATTTAATCTCCTGTGAGTCCCGGTTGGCCTCTGTGTTTTTTAATACACTGATGCTAGTGCTGTCAAACAAGTCTATGAAGCAAGTGGTCTCTGAAATCTATTAAATAGTTTAACCCATTGACGCCTGGTGCAACGTATACGTTGTTCTACCCTTGATGCCGGCGCGCTCTCTGTGTCTCATCAGCTATTGCTATAC